>NW_027171702.1:80434-142103 GCF_036898095.1 Palaemon carinicauda
AGTAATCACTTGCCTTTCGTCTTTTTCAAAAGTGTATTTAATTGGGTTGCCACTATCGCCTGTCAAACCGTCTTTGAGGATTGACTTCTTAAAATGTTTTATATTTCCTTGTTTCCTTTCCTCACTGGGTAATTTTCCCTGTTTGGGCCCTTGGGCTTATAGCATTCTGCCTTTCCAACTAGGGTTGTAGCTTAGCATTTAATAATAATAATAACAATAAGCCATGGGTTCATAAAATATTCTTAGTAATATATGAAAATGCATTAGATTTTGGTAATTTATAACTGACTTTTTGGGTGAATGTAGTTCGTTGGCACAGGGTAAGATAAGAGTACGGCAGTCTAAGGATACGGCTCTTAGGTTAGGTTATATTATGTTAGGTAGGAAACAGAAACATTCGGTTAGGTGATGTTCTTGTGTCTAAAATGTGGTTTATCACTCTGTCCCAACAAACTACAAAGGATCCGCATCGGGAATGCTCGTCAGAAACATTGTTCGGAACTTTTTGAGTGACTTGCTCAAGATATCCCTCATCGAGTAATAACATATCGCGGCCCTCAGAATTATATCGCCGTTTGTATATACCAACAAATAGTGGTTTTGAGTTTCCATGGGGCTCCCCAAATGGAGTGAAGAGATAAAAAAACAATGTATTGACAGTGGCATGTATATATTAACAAGGAATGCATAAAGAAAAGGCGGGAGATGCAGCATGAAATAGAGAATATAATAAGATTAACCTGTCCGATCTAGATCTATTTTTGCGTGACCTAGCAGCGTTGTTCATGGTGTCTTCTTCGGCTCTCCCTGCACGGGCCTGCCGAAATTCGCTCGGTACTGGAATTTTGATGGTCCTTCTTCACACACGTTGCAAAATAACAACAAATTAGGGTCCTGATGTGAATTTTCAGGTGTCCCACCATTGCATATGGTACTTAACTAACATGTAGAAAAATACGTTCCAACAATGCGAGTCCTGAGGGAAATTGTTTTCATATACAGCTATATTACTTATATCATCCTGTTTACATTCAATTACACATCTTAATTGCATAAGATAATTTAATTTTATATATTAATTGTAATTTACAAAATTATAATCAAAGCATTATCCAAATGACAGGCACCCTAGAGATGAGGATCTAACGAAGCTTATACAATTAAGAGATTTGTCCAAGGCCCCGTAGCTGCGTCTCCACAGGTAATTATACTTGAATTTATCGTAATTGGTCCAATTATATGTTATTAGTAGTATTTATTTAAGCAGAAAGTTCTGTTGTTTTATTCCAGTTAATATTTTTTGTAAATTATATCAAATGGGCCAGGGTACGTCACAAATAGGTTTAGACTAGGGTACGTGTTGGGTGCTACTTGAGCGTGAGGTCTACCGCCATATGTAGGCTACGAAGTGTGTATCGCTAGAATAAATGTGTGGAAATTTATGATAACATTTTCATTTGTTCCAACACGGAGTACTTACCTCGAACTACTTTTTTTCAATATTACTGTAAACTTACCCGATGATCATATAGCTGTCAGCTCTGCTGCCCGACAGAAAAAACCTACGGGCGGAATACGCCAGCGATCGCTATACAGGTGGGGGTGTACATCAACAGTGCCATCTGTCAAGTAGGTACTCAAGTACTCGATGTCAACATAGAACCAATTTTCTCTCTGTCGTGCCACTGGCAAGACCTACTAAATACGCTGTTACTAACTGGATTTGTTTTCACAACGATTTGGTGAAGTACACTATTCCAGTTTTGAGCTTTCGCTATGCAAGGCTTTTATCTTCATTTCAAAACTTGAACTTGTTTTGGATAGATTTAATTATGGTGACGAAGAGAGTATGGACTCTCTTTCACTTTTAAATGGCCGACCCTTCCCTTAGACGGAAGTGTGTTTAGGTTTTTGGTAATTTTGCTTAACACGTTATAGATCTATATTTTTCAATATTAAACTTACCCGATAATCATGTAGCTGTCAACTCCGTTGCCCGACAGAATTCTACGGGAGGGATACGCCAGCTATCACTATACTAGAAGGGGGTGTACTCACAAGCGCCACCTGTGGCCAGGTACTACAGTACTTGTTGTTGACGCCACCTCACTTTTTCCTCTGTCGTGCTTCCGGCAAGACGTTCTTGGATACGCTTATGATTTTGGAGTATTGTTCACGGTTTGGTGAAGTATTTCTCTAAAATTTGCAGCTATTCGCTATACTAGAAACTTCTATATTAGCTTAGTTAGCTTTTGGAATTACTTTAATTATGGTGACGAAGAGAGTATGAACTCTCTTTCACCTTTAAATGGCCGACCCTTCTCTTAGACGGAAGTGTTGGTGTCTAAGAGAGTATAGACTCTCTTTCTTAATTTTGCTTATCAAAAGTTATAGATTTATTTTATATCTCTCCGCCTTTTATAGGCCTCTTCGATTAACTTCCTTTTATTATAAACTTATTAAAATTAATTTTTATATTTGTTTATATTCGACCTTTCCTAATAGTAGGCGGTCTTTTCTTGGTACCGAAGTTAATTAACATTGAGCCCGTCATTTCGGTTTTACCTGTTAACATATTTTGCTATTTAATGTTTTTGAAAGAATTTCTTTGATAGTCTCGTACTGTTTTCAAAGTTGAACTAACGTTTTGTTTTGTCTCTGCAGTTGTTGACGTTCAGAACGTTCAACTTGCGCTCTATCGTCACGATAGAGAGAGAGAATTTTCACGGTGTCACGTTGCAGTAAGAGTAACCGTGTCTAGCGTTTTGTTCATTCTTTCTTAACTTAATGGTTTTAATTCTAATAAATTGGGAAATATTTCAGTTTTTTCCTTTAACAATAATATGTTTTAACGATATATATGATTGGGCTCTTCTCTCAGGTTCTAAGTCAGAGAGAGAGAGAGAGAGAGAGAGAGAGAGAGAGAGAGAGAGAGAGAGAGAGAGAGAGAGAGAGAGAGATAGAGACGGAGGGAGAAAGAGGAGGATAAACGTTTCGTTCAAGCGAGTAACATTGTTATCGTTTTTACTCTTCTCCCTAGTCTCTTTAGGGGAAGAAGGTAAACGTTTCTAGAGTTTTTTCTTGTTCTCAAGCTTTATGCGGTGAGAGATTTTAAACGTAGTTTATTTGATCTAGTGTTTAGTCTCTTTCCAGCCACTGAATTATTTATCTTTCATTAGATTTTTCTGTTACATTGCAATTCTGTTTTCGCAATTACTAACTTTTGAGAAAGGATAGAATTGCGTGTTTCAGGTACAAACCACTTAAAGTTTCGAGTTCAGTGAAATAAGTGCAAACAGAAAATCAAAAGTGATAAGTGATTAGCGCAAAGTGTGTCAGTGTTGTGCGTGAGGGTACTTCTGTGCGTGCCAGTCGTCCTCCCAGTCCGGGACCTCTTGCAAGCTCCCAAGCCCAGGGGAGAAGCAATGTCGAAGGGCAAAAGGGTTCGGCAGGCCTTGATCGGCGCACAGAAGTATCCTCGGTGGTTGCGGGCGTGTCTTTCAGAGACCGTCACTCCCACCCGCAGACGATTGAGCCCTTAATTTGCTCGTCTGCAGAAGAAATTTCGGGGAGAAAACGCTGGTCTCAGGTCTCAAGACCTCTTAAACGTAAAGTCCAGACCTATGCCAGACGTACGAAGTTAGAGTTCAACAACCCGGATGCAGTCATTGGGTTAGCTCTGACTCTCCTCAGTCATCAGGTGACTGCACACCTCCTAAAAGGAGTAAGGTGCTGCCGCAACAGATCTCTTCTGTTAAGGCTTCGCCTCAGCAGACCTTAGTGTCTGCCGACCCCAAGTTGACTCTACTTCAGTCCATGCAGTCACAACTTGCGGTCCTGATGCGTGAGTGTCAGGCGGAGAAGGTTACACCTTCTCCTGCGATCGCTCCGCCTGACCGCAGTCCTGTCTGCCAGGCGTACGATGTTGAGGCTCCTCAGGATACCTTACCACGTACTGAGTTGCCAGTTTCCAGCGGTGTGCAGCTACCTCCGCCTTCCTTAAGGCAACCTCAGCAATGGGAACAGGAAGCTTTTACCTTACTTCCTCCGCTTCCACTTGCGGTTCCACCAGTGAGGCAACACTCTCTTGAGGTACAACAACCTCTCCCATCCATGAGGCAGGCTCCTCAGCTCTCGCTGCAGCGACCTCAACCCTCCTCAAGGCGAGAACCTCAACACCTTAGCCTTGCGCCTCAGGAACCTCAACTCGCGAGACAATTACTGCGTTCTGCGCAACCACTTCCTGAACGCTCGCAGCTCACACCTCAGGAACCTCAACTCGTTCCTCAGCCTGCTACTGCGCATCCATCAACCTTACAGCAAGCGCAACTGTTGAGGCAGCAACCTCATGCTATGAGTCAGCCACCTCAACGCATGCATCTGCTACTTTCTCCTCAACTTGAGAAATAACAAATGACAATAATAACACCTCATTACTTTCATAACTTGCAGTATGCCTACACAAACATTATGATAATGGAGGTTATTTGTCTTACTTATATAAAAATATATATGTATTCCTTGCAATATATTTTTAACAATATCGCAGAATATGGCAAAAATATCTTCAAAACAAAAATGAATCATGAGTTATGAATGTAAGGTAAATATTATGTTGATATTAAAACCCCATGCAAGCATGCATGAAGCACTCTAGCACTGGTCATGGAATTTCTGAGAAATGTTTAACGCCATGCAACACGCTCTGCTTACCTTACAGCATGCTCTACATACAGCATGCTCTGCATACAGCTTGCTCTGCATACAGCATGCTCTGCATACAACATGCTCTGCATTCAGCATGCTCTGCATACAACATGCTCTGCATACAGCATGCTCTGCATACAACATGCTCTGCATACAGCATGCTCTGCATTCAGCATGCTCTGCATACAACATGCTCTGCATACAGCATGCTCTGCATACAACATGCTCTACATACAGCATGCTCTGCATACAGCATGCTCTGCATACAACATGCTCTGCATACCTTACCGCATGCTTCTCAGTCATACATCTTTGGTTGTTGCCAACTCACTAGACTGTCAAGCAGTTTCATAATGTTGCCTTCTAGTCTGCTGCTTTTGCACCATTGAAACTCTCACTGAGAGAACTTAACTTTTCTCGGATATGGTCCCTGTAGATGAGAAAGTGCTTTTCTCCCTCCTTCTGATATTCCCTTGAGGACTCTGTCATTTGGAGAGGAGCCTTTAGCTGCGTAGTCTCCTTTGGACTTTTATTTAAGCATAACATGCTTCCAGGGAAGGTAATGGTTCCACTTCAGTCACTAACCCCGTCTGTTACCACACCTGCTCCCATAGACCTTGAGCTGTGTTGCAAGACATGCAGTCCAAGCTTAGTCCTTGTTAAAGGATTTTTTGTTTACGGAGTCAGTGTGTCACTGGGAAGACGTTCAACAGCCAGCAGAAGTGACTTGTTGTGACGCAGTGCGGCAACCTCAGCAACCCGATAAGGAGTTGTCTGTCCGACCCAGACAGTCTAGACAGCTTCGGGTTGTCACTGTACTTCCTCGCTTCCCCATGGTTGACAGTTCACAGACTGTGCAGCAGTACCATGATCTTGTGTCCGGCTCCGTCAGACGACTCACAAGTCGTCGCTGTCTGGAGATTCTCAGATGGACTATGGATCTGACCAAGGAACTGGGCCTCCTGGTCAATTTTGAGGAGTCTCAGCTCGTCCCATCCCAGACCATTGTCTCCCTGGGTATGGATCTTCAGAGTCGAGCTTTTCGGGCTTTTCCGTCGGCCCCAAGGATCTTCCAAGCCCTAGAATGCATCCAGAGCATGCTGAGAAGGAACCGATGCTCAGTCAGGTAGTGGATGAGTCTAACAGGGACACTTTCATCGCTGGCCCTGTTCATCGTGTTAGGGAGAATCCACCTCCCCCCCTTCAGTATCATCTAGCTGCTCACTGGTTAAAGGACATGACGCTAGAGACGGTCTCAGTTCCTGTTTCCGAAGAGAGGAGGTCTTCTCTCGCGTGGTGTAAGAACAGCTTTCTTCTCAAGGAAGTCTACCTTTGGCTGTTCAGAAACCCGACCGCCGTCTCCTCTCGGACACATCAGACACGGGCTGGGGTGCGACTTTGGACGGACAGGAATGATCGAGAACATGGAATCAGGAGCAAAGGACACTTCACATCAATTGCAGGAGTTGTTGGCGGTTCTTCTGGCCTTGATAAACTTCAAGTCCCTCCAGCTTAACAAAGTGGTGGAGGTGGACTCTGACAACACCACAGCCCTGGCTTACACCTTTAAGCAGGGAGGGACTCTTTCGTGAAGTTGTTCTAGATCGCAAGGGACCTCCTCATCTGGTCTAAAGATCGAAAGCTCACGCTGGTAACGAGGTTCATTCAGGGCGGTATGAATGTCATGGCAGATCACCTCAGCCGGAAGGGTCAGGTCATCCCCACAGAGTGGACCCTTCACAAGAATGTTTGCAGCAGACTTTGGGCCCTGTGGGGTCAGCCAACCATAGATCTGTTCGCTACCTCGATAACCTAGAGACTCCTATTGTATTGTTCTCCGATTCCAGACTCAGCAGCAGTTCACGTGGATGCTTTTCTGCTGGATTGGTTCCATCTCGACCTGTATGCATTCCCGCCGTTCAAGATTGTCAACAGGGTACTTCAGAAGTTCTCCTCTCGCAAAGGGACACGGCTGACGTTGGTTGGCTCCACTCTGGCCCGCGAGAGAATGGTTCTTAGAGGTACTGCAATGGCTGGTCGACATTCCCAGGACTCTTCCTCTAGGAGTGAACCTTCTACGTCTACCTCACGTAAAGAAGGTACACCCGAACCTCCACGCTCTTCGTCTGACTGCCTTCAGACTTTCGAAAGACTCTCAAGAGCTAGGGGCTTTTCGAAGGAGGCAGCCAGAGCGATTGCCAAAGCAAGGAGAACATCCACTCTCAGAATCTATCAGTCTCAAGGGGAAGTCTTCCGTAGCTGGTACAAGACCAATGCAGTTTCCTCAACCAGTACCACTGTAACCCAGATTGCTGACTTCCTGTTATATCTAAGGAAAGTAAGATCCCTTTCAGCTCCTACGATCAAGGGTTACAGAAGTATGTTGGCAGCGGTTTTCCGCCACAGAGGCTTGGATCTTTCCACCAACAAAGATCTACAGGACCTCCCTAGGTCTTTTGAGACCTCAAAGGAACGTCGGTTGTCCACTCCAGGCTGGAATCTAGACGTTGTCCTAAGGTTCCTTATGTCATCAAGATTTGAACCTCTCCAATCAGCCTCTTTTTAGGACCTCACATTAAAAACTCTTTTCCTCGTGTGCTTGACAACAGCTAAAAGAGTAAGTGAGATCCACGCCTTCAGCAGGATCATTGTTTTCACATCTGAAACGGCTACATGTTCCTTGCAGCTCGGTTTTTGCTAAACAAGCTTCCTTCACGTCCTTGGCCTAAGTCGTTCGAGATCCCAAGCCTGTCCAACTTGGTGGGGAATGAACTGGAGAGAGTACTTTGCCCAGTTAGAGCTCTTAGGTACTATCTAAAAAGGTCTTAACCTTTACAAGGACAATCAGAAGCCTTATAGTGTGCTATCAAGAAACCTTCTTTTCCAAGTTCTAAGAACTCAGTTTCTTACTATTCAGGCTTCTGATTAGAGAAACACATTCTCATCTGAAGGAAGAAGACCTTGCTTTGCTGAAGGTAAGGACACATGAAGTGGGAGCTGTGGCTACTTCAGTGGCCTTCAAACAGAGCCATTCTCTGCAGAGTGTTATGGATGCAACCTATTGGAGAAGCAAGTCAGTGTTCGCATCATTCTATCTCAAAGATGTCCAGTCTCTTTACGAGTACTGCTACACCCTGGGACCATTCGTAGCAACGAATGCAATAGTAGGCGAGGGCTCAGCCACTACATTCCCATAATCCCATAACCTTTTAACCTTTCTCTTGAATACTTTTTATGGGTTGTACGGTCGGCTAAGAAGCCTTCCACATCCTTGTTGATTTGGCGGGTGGTCAATTCTTTCTTGAGAAGCGCCGAGGTTAAAGGTTGTGATGAGGTCCTTTAGTATGGGTTGCAGCCCTGTATACTTTAGCACCTTTGAGTTGATTCAGCCTTCCAAGAGGAACGCTGCGCTCAGTAAGGAAGACGATCTTATTAAAGGCAGAGTAACGGTTCAAGTCGACTTCCTTACCAGGTACTTATTATTTCATTGTTATTGTGGATAACTGATTATATGAAATACGGGATACTTAGCTATCCTTTAGTCTTGTACACTGGTTTTTCACCCACCCCCCTGGGTGTGAATCAGCTACATGATTATCGGGTAAGTTTAATATTGAAAAATGTTATTTTCATTAGTAAAATAAATTTTTGAATATACTTACCCGATAATCATGATTTAATTGACCCACCCTTCCTCCCCATAGAGAACCAGTGGACCGAGGAAAAAGTGAGGTGGCGTCAACAACAAGTACTGTAGTACCTGGCCACAGGTGGCGCTTGTGAGTACACCCCCTTCTAGTATAGTGATAGCTGGCGTATCCCTCCCGTAGAATTCTGTCGGGCAACGGAGTTGACAGCTACATGATTATCGGGTAAGTATATTCAAAAATTTATTTTACTAATGAAAATAACATATTTTATATCTCTCCGCCTTTATAGGCCTCTTCGATTAACTTTCCATTTATTATAAACATATAACAATAAATTTTTATGTTTGTTTATATGCGACCTTTCCTGATTGTAGGCGGTCCTAACTTGGAAC
Organism: Palaemon carinicauda; assembly: GCF_036898095.1. Classification (NCBI taxonomy): domain Eukaryota; kingdom Metazoa; phylum Arthropoda; class Malacostraca; order Decapoda; family Palaemonidae; genus Palaemon; species Palaemon carinicauda. The sequence continues at coordinate 89,184 of NW_027171702.1, forward strand.
CGAAGTTAATTAACATTGTGCCCGTTATATCGTATTTAACCTTTAAAGAATTTTATACTTTTTAAATTTTAATGTTTTATGAAAGAATTTCTTTGATAGTCTCGTACTGTTTTCAAAGATGAACTAACGTTTAGTTTTTAGTCTACGCAGTTGTTGACGTTCAGGACGTTCAACATGCGCTCTATCGTTACGATAGAGAGAGTGTATCACGGTTTCACTTTGCAGTAAGAGTAAACCGATTCTGGCGTTTCGTTCATTCTTTCTTAGCTTAAATGGTTTAAATTCTAAATTAAAGGAACTTTTTATTTGGAAAACCTTTCAGTTTTTTCCTTTAGCAAATAACATGTTTTAACGATATATAATTGGGCTCTTCTCTCAGGTGCGAAATCAAGAGAGAAAGAGAGAGAGAGATAGAGACGGAGGGAGAGAGAGGAGAATAAATGTTTCGTTCAAGCTGGTAACGTTGTTCTCGTTTTTTTTTTTTTTACTCTCCTCCCTAGTCGCTGTAGGGGAAGAAGGTAAAACGTTTCTAGGGTTTTATTCTTGTTCCCAGGCTATGTGCGGTGAGAGATTGTAAACGTAGTTTATTTGATCTAGTGTTTAGTCTCTTTCCCAGCCACTGAATTCTTTATCTTTATTTATGTTTTCTGTTGCATTGTACGACTGTTTTTGCAATTACTACCTTTTAATGAAGGATAGGATTGCGTGTTTCAGGTAGAAATCAGTTAAAGTTCGATTTCAGTGAAATAAGTGCAAAACAGAAAATCAAAGTGATAAAGTGATATGCGCAAAGTGTTACAGTGTTGCGTCCGAGGGTTCGTCTGTTCGTGCCAGTTGTTCACCTAGTCCGGGACCTCTTACAAGCTCCCAAGCCCAGGGGAGAAGTAATGTCGAAGGACTTATGGGTTCCACAGGCCTTGATCAACGAACAGACGTTTTTCCCTCCGTGGTTTCGGGCGTATCTACCCAAGATCGCCCCACCCACACAAAGACGAGAGAGCCCATTTATTCCTCGTCTGCGGAAGAGGTTTCTCGTATGAAACCATGGACCACATCTCGCAGCTTTTTAAGTGCAAGTCGGTCCCTTCCGCGCAAGTCCAACGGCCCAGGTGTAGCCACTGGGTCAGTTCGGACTCGCTGCAGTCATCCGACGACTGCACACCTCCCAAGAGAGGCAAGGTGGTACCGCAACAGGCAGTAACTCCGTCTGTTGCCGCACCAGCTGTTTTAGACCCTCAGTCACAACGGACAGTAGCTCCGTCTGTTGCCGCTTTTGTAGACCCTATGTGGTCTTTACTGCAGTCTATGCAGACTCAGTTAGCTGCGGTTATGCAGGAGTTTCGTGCGGAGAAGGTTGACACTGCTCCCGTTAGCCTACAACCTGCCACGGTTGTGCGCCCAGCTCACGCTGAGGCTGCCTGCTCCCACACTCCGGCTGCGGAGAGCTCCACCACCGATGCGCAGTCGACCCTGCCAGACGCATGTTGACGTTAGCCGACGTGCGGCACCCTCCGTTGACATGCGTGAGCTACCGCATCAGCAGTGGGAAGGTGGAGTCAAGCTGCCGTGTTTTGACGCGATGCGTTAGTTTCCGCAACCCACGGCAGTCCCCTCCACGCACCACCACTCCGCTTTGGTTGTTGCCTACTCCCACACTCCGACTGCGGAGAAGGTTGACGATGCACCCGTTTGCCTACAACCTGCCACGGTTGTGCGCCCAGCAGACGCTGCAGCTGCCTGCTCCCACACTCTTGTTGTGAGAGCTCCTCCACCCATGCGCAGTCGACCCTGCCAGACGCATGCTGACTCCCACAGACACACGGAGCACTCCGTTGCCGTGCGTGAGCTACCACAAGCTGCCGTGTTTTGATACGGTGTGTCAGCCTCCGCAACCCACTGTGGTTACCGCCACTCGCCCGCAGCAGACTAGTCAGTCAGGAGTTGAGGCTTCCCCACACAGCTTTGGATGTTGCCAACTCACAGACTGTCAAGCAGTTACATGACGTTGCCTTCTGGTCTGCTACTAATGCACCAGTGCTGTATGTCCTCACGCACCTGTTGTGGTTGACAGTTCAGTTTTTTGACAGTTCTCAGACTGTCAGGCATTTACATAACGTTGCCTTCTGGTCTGCTGCTAATGCACCAGTGCTGTATGTCCTCACACACCTGTTGTGGTTGACAGTTCAGTTTTTGACAGTTCACAGACTGTCAAGCAGTTACATACGTTGCATTCTGGTCTGCTGCTTTTGCACCAGTGAGACCCTCACTGAGATAACCTAGCTTTTCTCGGACATGGTTCCTGTAGATGAGAAAGTGCTGTTCTCCCTCCTACTGATATTCCTTTGAGGACTCTGTCATTTGGAGAGGAGCTTTAAGCTGCTTAGCCTCCTATGGACTTTAATTAAAGCATAACAAGGCTTCCAGGGATGGTAAATGGTTCCGCTTCAGTCGCTAACCCCGTCTGTTGCCACACCTGCTCCCGTAGACCCTAATGGGCTTTGCTGCAAGACATGCAGTCCAAGCTTGTGTCCTTGATAGAGGATTTTTTACGGAGAAGTACCTTCTGGCCAACAACCTTCCTACCGGTTGGTTGTGCGCCCTGTTGACGCTGAGGTATCCTACTCGCGTCCGCCAGTTGAGATGGTTCCTCCACCGATGCGACCCAGTGTGGGTTGCCAGTCGCACGTTGACGTTAAGCGACTCTCGGAGGTGGTTGTGGACGTTCAGTGTGTCACTAGGAAGACGTTCAACAACCAGCAGAGGTGACTTGTTGTGACGCAGTGCGGCAACCTCAGCAACCCGGTAGGGGGTTGACTGCACAACCCAGACAGTCTAGACAGTTTCGGGTTGACGCTGTACTTCCTCGCGTCCCCATGGTTGACAGTTCACAGACTGTGCAGCAGTACCATGATATTGTGTCCGGCTCCGTCACGCATCCACCAGTGCGACCGGATTCAGCGAGTCAGACGTTGCCCACTCCGTTGCCGTTTCCTCATCAGTTTCGGATGAGGAACCCTCTGAAGAGGACATTGCTGAACAAGACGATCAACCCCCAGCCCTGCTATCCATCCAGAAGATGCTGAAGAAGGAACGCTGCCCTGTCAGGCTGTGGATGAGTCTGGTTAGGACACTGTCTTCCGTGGTTCAATTTGTGTCACTTGGAAGACTACACCTCCGTCATCTTCTGTATCATCTAGCTTTTCACTGGAAAAGGACAAGACGCTAGAAGCGGTCTCGATCCCGGTTTCCGGAAAGATAAAGTCTGGTCTGACTTGGTGAAGGACTTTATCAACCTTTGAAAGGGTCTTCCCCTGATTGTTCAGACTCCCAACCACGTTCTCTTCTCGGACGCATCGGACGTAGGCTGGGGTGCGACATTAGGCGGTAGGGAATGCTTGGGATTATGGAACTCGAGTCAAAGGACAATGCATTTCAACTGCAAGAAGCTACTGGCAGCACGTCTGACCTGGAAAAGCTTCAGGTCTCTCCTTCAAGGCAAAGTGGTGGAGGTGAACACGGACAACACCCTGCTTTGACGTGCATCTCCAAGCAAGGAGGGACCTACTCTCTGACATGGTACGAGTTCGCTAGAGACCTCCTCACCTGGTCAACAGGTCTAGACTTTTCACTAGTTACGAGGTTCATCCAAGACAACTTGAATGTCATAGCAGATTGTCTCAGTAGGAAGGGACAAATAATTCCAACAGATTGGACCCTCCACAAGGATGTATGCAAGAGACTTTGGGCCACCTGGGGCCAGCCAACCATAGATCTTCACAACCTCGATGACCAAGAGGCTCCCAATAGTTTGCTCACCTATCCCGGACCCAGCAGTAGTTCATATAGATACCTTTCTACTAGATTGGTCACATCTAGATCTATATGCATTCCCTCCGTTCTAGATTGTCAACAAGGTACTGCAGAAGTTCGCCTCTCACGAAGGGACAAAGTTGACGCTAGTTGCTTCCCTCTGGCCCACGAGAGAATAACTCACCGAGGTACTTCGATGGCTAGTAGACGTTCCCAGAACACTTCCCCTAAGGGTGGACCTGCTACGTCAGCCACGCATAGAGAAGGTACTCCAAGGCCTCCACGCTCTTCGTCTGACTGCCTTCAGACTATCAAAAGACTCTCGAGAGCTAGAGGTTTTTCGAAGGAACAACCAGAGCGTTTGCTAGAGCAAGGAGAACATCCACCCTTAGAGTCTACCAATCGAAGTGGGAAATCTTCCGAAACTGGAGCAAGTCAGTATCCGTATCCTCGACCAGTACCTCTGTAACTCAATAGCTGACTTTCTCTTATATCTGAGGAAAGAACGATCTCTTTCAGCTCCCACTATCAAGGGTTACAGAAGCATGTTGGCATCAGTCTTCCGTCACAGTGGCTTAGATCTTTCCAACAATAAAGATCTACAAGACCTCCTTAAGTCTTTTGAGACCACGAAGGAGCGTCGTTTGGTTACACCTGGTTGGAATTTAGACGTGGTTCTAAGATTCCTTATGTTAGACAGGTTCGAACCACTTCAATCAGCCTCCCTGAAAGATCTCACCTTCAAGACTCTTTTCCTGATATGCTTAACCACAGCTAAAGGAGTCAGTGAGATTCATGCCTTCAGCAAAAACATCGGATTCTCATCCGAAACGGCTACATGTTCTACAACTTGGTTTTCTAGCCAAACACGAGCTGCCTTCTCGGCCTTGACCAATATCGTTCGATATTCCAAACTTATCGTATGGTTGGAAATGAACTAGAAAGAGTATTATGTCCTGTAAGAGCTCTTAAGTTCTATTTTAAAAACCTTTACGAGGCCCGTCTGAAGCTTTATGGTGTTCAGTTATGAATCCATCTTTGCCTTTGTCAGAGAATTCTTTATCCTATTTTATCAGACTGTTAATACGAGAAGCTCATTCCCATCTGAATGAGGAAGACCAAGCTTGGCTGAAGGTAAGGACACACGAACTTAGAGCTGTCGCAACTTCCGTGGCCTTTAAACAAAATAGATCTCTGCAAAGTATATTCGACGCAACCTATTGGAAAAGCAAATCAGTGTTCGCGTCTTTTTATCTTAAGAATGTCCAGTCTCTTTACGAGAACTGCTACACTCTGGGACCATTCGTAGCAACGAGTGCAGTAGTGGTGAGGGCTCTACCACTACAATTCCCTAATTCCATAACCTTTTTAATATTTCTCTTGAAATGTTTTATTAATATTTTTGGGTTGTCCGGAAGGCTAAGAAGCCTTTCGCATCCTACTTGATTTGGCGGGTGGTCAAAGTCATTTCTTGAGAAGCGCCTAGATTAGAGGTTTTGATGAGGACCTTTATTATGGGTTGCAACCCTTCATACTTCAGCTCCTAGGAGTCGCTCAGCATCCTATGAGGATCGCGAGGCTCAGTAAGGAAGACTTACTTAAAAAGGCAGAGTAATGGTTCAAGTCGACTTCCTTACCAGGTACTTATTTATTTTATGCTTGTTATTTTGAATAACTGCTAAAATGAAATACGGAATACTTAGCTCATAATGTCAACATGTAATGCTGGTCTCTACCCACCTCCCTGGGTGTGAATCAGCTATATGATCATCGGGTAAGTTTAATATTGAAAAATGTTATTTTCATTAGTAAAATAAATTTTTGAATATACTTACCCGATGATCATAAATTAAAGGACCCACCCTTCCTCCCCAATAGAGACCCAGTGGACAGAGGAGAAAATTGGTTCTATGTTGACATCGAGTACTTGAGTACCTACTTGACAGATGGCGCTGTTGATGTACACCCCCACCTGTATAGCGATCGCTGGCGTATTCCGCCCGTAGGTTTTTTCTGTCGGGCAGCAGAGCTGACAGCTATATGATCATCGGGTAAGTATATTCAAAAATTTATTTTACTAATGAAAATAACATTTTAGGAGTATCTGGGATCTTCTCCCAACCGACCAAAATTTTGTGTAGTTTACCCTATCTCCGTTTTTTATGCGGGGGAACCTCTGGCGGAGGAATATGTGCCATGAGGCGACCCGGGGTCAGAGAGCGTGCTCGCTGAGGTCTCGACCTCCAGTAAGTTTTCTGGTCGCGTCGTGATTACATCTCGCCGCGCTGATTATTTATAACTTTTGAGAATTGTAAGAGAACCTTACAAACCCACCTAACCTAATCTAGTAGTTCTCAGGTCACAGGCCCTATCCGGGGGCAAGCCCCTCTGGACCCTCCTTCCCAGGTCACAACTGCTAGCTGGACCTCCTATCCAGGTCTCAATCTGAAAGTAAATCACTAATAAATCCTTTTTGTTTTGGCAATTTTTACAGAAGCTTTGCAGTAGAAATGTGCTGGTCTTCCCAAAAAAATTAAGTTAAAATCGGAACTTTGAGGCATTATTTCTCTGTTAATTTCACGAGTAACAATAGCTCTGCACTGAACAGAGAGCATTTCCATCATAGTCAGTTGCCAACTTAAATGAAATTACACAAAATTTTGAAATAGATTGATGTACTTCCCTTAACTTCCCTCTTGAAGATGGCTTTATGTGATGGTGGTTGAGTTGAAGCTGATGGGGTAGGTGGGGGAAATATGGATGTTTTAGAACAACATCCGGGAACTTATGAAGAAGTACTACTTGTAAACTGTTAATTGGTTTAAAGAAACCAACAGACAAATACATCATTGTAAATGCACAGAAAGCTCCCCAAACCCATGGGAAACAACGCATGTGTAAAAAGTTCCCTTCTGTCTCTCAGATGTAAACAATGGACTTGGAGTGAAAAACATTTCACATTTTGACAGACCAATATGTAAGTTATGCCCCAGGCCCCTATTAAACATATAGAGAAAAATACCAAACTAGCTAGCGCTCGTTCATTTCTTATAGCGAATTCCAGTTTCGTTGTAAAGCATCTAATGTTTACCATGAAAACAATATCTTTTATGGCTTTCAAAAACGGTTGCACGGTGTAATTATGGTGATATTTCGATAGAGTCCCACCCTGCATGTACCGCTTACCAGTACATAGGAGCCTGAAGTTTTTCTTTTTTCGCGAGCGAAGCAAAATCCATTAGACTCTACAAAATATTTTAGAAATCTATCGAAATATTAACATGATTACAGTATAGGTATTCTGAATGTTTTTGATAATGATTTCTGGTGGAAAGCCATAATTTTTTAGTTATGGTGGGTTGACTACCGAGTAATACTAATGAAACACGGTCCAAACACTGGAGTTTTTATTTGCTAGGACTTACCGGACGTAGCCTTTTTATATCAGCGGCCATTTCCTCCCGTGTGTATAGAAAATAGACAGCAACTAACCTAAACTTCTCCCACCTAACCTACAAGCCATGTCCTAACCTACTTACATAAGGGGGGGTTGCCTAAAGTGCCCGCCCCCACCCCCACCCCCATTACACGGCCGTATTCATAGTCTGCCATAATCATACATACAGGCGGCCGCTATCTTACGTACACCCCTACCGGATTCACAGAAAACGTGCCTTGCCATCTTATTTTCTATAGAGGTATTGTAGCTTGGTTAATAATGTTAATAATTACAAGGCGTCCTGTCCCCTGTCACTGGTATTCATGAGAAACCTTTAAACTGGTTTTATTGAAAGTAATTGCTGCCTTAGTGGCGTTAATTTTGTAATTGACTTTTTGTATTGTTCTTATTATCTTTTTCTATTCATTGCTCTAATCCGCCAGTACCTGGGATAGGGACATTTTCCAGAGGAAGATGATAGAGTCCATATTCCTTCACAATTCTTCTTTAGGCTATCACTACATATTATGAAAGTACAGATAATAAGTATAAAGTATGTCTTTACAGTGAAACACTATCACAATGTAGATGTGTTGCAGGCTTTGCTGTCCTTGGGTGTTGCTGGACTTCCTTCTAAAGAAGTCTTTCTTAAGGGGACCGTCCCCCATGGGGTATTGACATAACAACTTTCAGAAATCGAAAATCGTTTTATTGCTTCTATGTATGCGTAAACATGTCGTACATACTCCCTAGAAGTTTCAGCCAATTATTTTTACAAATAACGAAGATATAGAGGTTTTTAAATGATGACGTCATCCTTACTGTGTCGTCTGCATGAATTAGTTTGACAAAATCGTCTTTGTGTATAATTTTGAATATATATAGCGAAATTTCACTTATATTTCGATTTATCGTACGTCTGGCAGAAATGGAAGGCATTGGTAGAGTATAGATGAACGAAGTCTACTCCTACAATAACAGAAGCCAAAGTTGCCAAAGATGTATAGAAGTTATAATGTATGCGTATGTTTACTTGAAGTTCGTATGTACATTGTGTTTCCACAACGCCTTCGGGAACATTATAGCAAGGCCAATATTACCTAAGGTTGTAGAAAGAACAAATAGTCAATCATTTTTCCAAACAATGAAAATAGCGGTCTTTAAATGATGACGTCATCCTTATGGCGTCGTCTGTATGACTGAGTTTGACAGGTGCGCAGTTCTCTCTCTCTCTCTCTCTCTCTCTCTCTCTCTCTCTCTCTCTCTCTCTCTCTCTCTCGAATTATTTACCACTGCCATTTATACAAATACTTTTATTCTCTCTCTCTCTCTCTCTCTCTCTCTCTCTCTCTCTCTCTCTCTCTCTCTCTCTCTCTCTCTCTCTCTCTCTCTCTCAAATTATTTAAAACTCCTATTTATACAAATACTATAATAACAATGTTCAACTCTCTCTCTCTCTCTCTCTCTCTCTCTCTCTCTCTCTCTCTCTCTCTCTCTCATGTTTCGAAATCTCGTACCTCTGGCAGAAATGAAAGGCATTGGTAGAGGGTAGGTGAATGAAAACTACCAGCTACGAAATATCACAGTTTCCAAAGACATATAGAAATTATAATGCATGTGTTTATTTACTTGAAGTTTGTATGTTGATTGTGCTTTCACAACGTCCTCTGGAATTTTATAGCAATGCCAATGTTACATAAGGTGATAGAAAGAACAAAAAGTAAGTGGAGAACAAGAAAACAGAAGCCAAAGATGCCAAAGATGTATAGAAGTTATAATGTATGCGTTTGTTTACTTGAAGTTCGTATGTACATTGTGTTTCCACAACGCCCTTGGGAACATTATAGCAAGGCCAATGTTACCTAAGGTTGTAGAAAGCACAAATAGTCAATCATTTTTCCAAACAATGAAAATAGCGGTCTTTAAATAATGACGTCATCCTTATGGCGTCGTCTGTATGACTGAGTTTGACAGATGCGTAGTTCTCTCTCTCTCTCTCTCTCTCTCTCTCTCTCTCTCTCTCTCTCTCTCTCTCTCTCTCTCTCTCTCTCTCGAATTATATACCACTGCCATTTATACAAATACTTTTATATTCTCTCTCTCTCTCTCTCTCTCTCTCTCTCTCTCTCTCTCTCTCTCTCTCTCTCTCTCTCTCCAATTATTAAAAACTCCCATTTATACAAATACTATAATAACAATGTTCAACTCTCTCTCTCTCTCTCTCTCTCTCTCTCTCTCTCTCTCTCTCTCTCTCTCTCTCTCTCTCAATTTGAACTGTCATCTATATCAGCCAAAGGCTCTCTCTCTCTCTCTCTCTCTCTCTCTCTCTCTCTCTCTCACATGTTTCGAAATCTCATACCTCTGGCAGATATGAAAGGCATTGGTAGAGGGTAGGTGAATGAAAACTACCAGCTACAAAAAATCACAAAGTTTCCAAAGGCATATAGAAATTATAATGCATGTGTTTATTTACTTGAAGTTCGTATGTTAATTGTGCTTTCACAATGTCCTCTGGAATTTTATAGCAATGCCAATGTTACATAAGGTGATAGAAAGAACAAAAAGTAAGTGGAGAACAAGAAAAAAGAACCAAGAAAGAGGGAAACCTGGATAAGAGTACAAAGCTGAAACCTGCTAACTAAAACACTGGCAACAATTACAGATCGCAGGCAACTCATAACAGGAATAGTAAACTGAGGGTTCAAATACCTCCTTTAGGGTGCATTTATGTAGGAATGAACAATAAAAGTTATCATAATAATATTATCTTGATTTCCTTTAGAAAAGAAGCGAAAGCTTGCTGCAAATCTTTGGGAGCTCATAACTCAAAAACATACTTATTCCCACTTAGGTACATTTTTCTCACTTATTTGTTGTTCGATATTAGAGAAAAAGATATCGTTGAAAAGAAGAATAAAAATTGCACAATTCTGTCTGACAAAATTTTAATTTTCGTTTTACATTTTTTTTTCACGATTATTTTCCGTCTAGACGAGGGAAAAAAATAAAAATTCATTAAAAAAAAGAGAAAGGTAAATCAAAATTCTGTCTGACAGAATTGTTCGGTTGTTAGAGTAGTTTTTGTGGTATAAGTTTCAATACAATTGGTATTATACTGGTGGGGAAAAATGTACCTAAATATTTTTTTTAAATCATGATTTTTGCTCATAAATCCAAAAGTTTTTGATCAAATGACTTGAAATTTTTATATGATGAAGGTATTATATGTGTCTAAAACATATATAGAAATTGTGTAATTTGGATCATTAGAAGAAAAAAATGGCGGACATGGCGGACGGTCCCCTTAAGCTCCTTCAGCTGGGTTCCCAGAGTAATCCTGTTCCTGCTGCCCCTGTTGTTGCCGTCTCTTCTCCTGTCGACGCATAGTCTGTGTGAAGCCCATCTCTTGCCTTCTCCATCTAGTGTTGTTCATGACCCTCGCACTCATTTGCCCTCCCTTCGACGGCTACCCGCTGATGACGAGCCCTCCCATCACCCTCAGACCTCCACGTCTTCTAGGGATCACAGCCCTCTACATTCGTCATTCGCCATGCAGAGCTCCTGTTCGCAAGATCGCCAATCTTCTTGTCGTTCTCCTGTTCGTGATCGTTAGTGTTCTCTGGATCATCACTCGCCGGCTCGTGCTAGTCACTCCAGTGGTCTTAAGACCATCCCCATGGAACGTGGTTCGAGTTCTCAGGTCTCTTGAGAGACCTCCCTATGAACCATTACGGCAGGCAACCGATTGCCACCTAACTTGGAAGACGGTGTTCCTGCTAGCTTTGGCTTCGGCCAAGCAAGTTGATGATCTTCGTGGTCTCTCATACAACATCGCCCATTCAAGGGGATGGGGAGAGTAACATTCAGCTTCGTCCCTGAATATATTGCTAAGTCTCAGAACCCTGGAGTAGCGGATCCACGATTCGACCCCTTCCGGATTTCTAGTCTCCTTACTGTAACAGATGACCCAGACCATCTCTTACTATGCCCAGTGAGGAGTTTGAAGCTGTATCTTAAGAGAACAGCCACAGCCCATCGTCGTGTGTCTGGACTATTCGTCAGCACAGGAAGGACCAAAAGGAAGGTCACCAAGAACACCATCTCAGCGTGGATTTGCAAGGTCATAGACCATGCACTGAATCCAACCTTTCTCCTTCACGTCGCCCGAGCTTATGATGTCAGGGGCGTAGCTACGTCCCTGGTATTCAAGAGAAACTTCTCAGTGACGCAGGTTCTTCAAGCTGGGGTGTGGAATCGTCAGACCACATTCACATCCCACTACCTGCAAGACGTAACCTACAGGAGACCTGATATGTTCTCTATTGGTCCTGTGTTGGCTGCACAACAGCTGGTTTAAAACCTCAAGCTCTTTATTGGACAAGTAGCAGAAGGTTGAGAGGCATTGTTACCCGGTTTTAGTTTGCGTGAATGAAAAGGTTTGACTGGCCCTTATTCTTTTCTTCATTCTCCCCTCTCTTGAGGAAAGCAGCATCATGTGTTCTATGCATAGCTGACCTCAAATCACTGCAGGTAAACCATGCTCCTTTGTGTTCCTAGTATTAAGATTAATACTGTTACGTCTCCATACCCTGACGAGGTGGTATTGGGAAAGTCCTAGTTACACAGTTTTTCCTTCTAAAGAACTTAGAATAACTATACCAGGACAGTGTCAATCCTACATACCTCAGCACACAGCTTGCGTAGGCCACGGACCTTGCATAGCATGGTTTTAGAGAGGTGCAGGGACTCCTTATTTTTTGAGTCCTGATACACTCAGATAAGGAGCCCCCGGGTAAAGCCAAAAGCCAGATTGGCTGGGATGTCCACCCTTCCTAATGGATGAGTCACCCCTATTAGATAGCATGGTTTTTATTCCAGTTATGGAACAAATGACAAATTCGTAGATAATTTGTATTTTTCCTAACTATACGAACCTTAGCTATTTAAGCAAACTTACCCGCCAGCCCTATCTCCCTTGAAGTCCTACCTCCGAGCAAAGTGAACTCAAGCACAGGTGTGTGAGGGGGGGGGATAGCAAGCTACCCTCCCCTACCCCCCCTAACTAGCGGTGTGGGTAGTAAACCCTCGTTAAATAGCCAAGGTTTGTATCGTCAGGAAAAATACAAATTAACTACGAATTTGTCATATCTTTAGCTAATCATACAAATTGTCCCGCCATCACTTGTCCCCCGTAAGAACTTCCTGCAATGAAAAATGGTGACATATCACTGATGTGTGAGTGGGGGTACCCGGTTATCCCGGATACCCCCTCGACCCTCCCACTACCTAGTGGGTGGGTGGTTGCCACCTTGCATTAAAGTCTTAATGGCTAGTCTTCTAGCTTTGCCGAAAGATAATCCCCATTAAATAATTAAAGGTTTGTATGTTAGGAAAAATACAAATTATCTACGAATTTGTCATATTTTCATTGTGGTCTTCTCCAGCTGATCTTAGTTTTTTATTATTCCAGACTTTTCATCCCAAAGGAAGGAATCATCCACCTCTTGCTGCTAAAGCTGGTGAGCTACTGAAGGTATATGCAAGAGATGCAAGACAGGAAAAGAAAAGGTCATGTTGGAAGTTTTTGTTGTACAGTATGATGTCTGAGAATAGGAAGTTTAGTCTTAATTTCCTCTTTGAAGTCTATTGAAAATAATATTAAGGGGTTTGTCATCTTTTGATAGGGAGAGGATAATGAATTCTGAACCACCTTTTGAATTTTCAATGAAAAAGGAAATTGAAGATCCACTTTCACTTGCAGTCAATCCAGAAAATAATGATACGTCTGGCAGTGTTGCTGCCTTTAATGATGGCGCTCTTTTCTTGGATCCAAAAATGGAAGTCAAAGTAGAGCCAGAAATATTTGATTCTAGCGAAAGCAACTTGACAAATTCTTACGAGTACGATGCATCAGTAAGTGAAAACGGTTCATTAAGTTGTAAAGGGGATGTCGACGAGGAAGAAAGTGTAGGCGCATACTTAAGGACAATTATGGAAGAAAATAAAGGAAAAGAAAGACTTTCATGTGTAGTCAGTGGAAGAGAATTATTACAGAAAGATGTTTTGAATCAAGAGGTGAATCAAATAAATGAGAAGCAGATAAAAAAAAGGATCTTTGGTAATGTTAACTCCAATGCTCTAGCTAGAAAGCAATGCACATGCAGTGAATGTGGGAAAATGTTTCGTGATAGATATAGTCTTACATTACATTCAAGAATTCACACGGGAGAGAAGCCATACACATGTAATGTCTGTTTCAAAGCATTTACTACAAAAAAACTTCTCACTGGACATTTAGGAATTCATATGGCAGAGAAGCCATACAAATGTAATGTCTGTAGCAAAACATTTACTTTAAAATATAATCTCACTACACATTTAAGAATTCACATGGAAGGGAATCCATACAAATGCAATGTCTGTAGCAAAACATTTACTACAAAAGCACATCTCACTGTACATGTAAGAATTCACACGGGAGAGAAGCCATACAAGTGCGATGTCTGTAGCAAAACATTTAATGCAAAAGGACGTCTCATTGAACATTTAAGAATTCACACGGGAGAGAAGCCTTACAAGTGCAATGTCTGTAGCAAAGCATTTACTACGAAACAACTTCACATTAGACATTTAACAGTTCACGTGGGAGAGAAGCCATACAAATGTATTGTCTGTAGCAAAACATTTACTTCAAAACAAAATCTCACTACACATTTAAGAATTCACATGGAAAGGAATCCATACAAATGCAATGTCTGTAGCAAAACATTCACTAGATTAGCACATCTCAATGCACATTTAAGAATTCACACGGGAGAGAGGCCAAACAAATGCAATGTCTGTAGCAAAACATTTACTACAAAAGCACATCTCACTAGACATTTAAGAATTCACACGGGAGAGAAGCCTTACAAGTGCAATGTCTATAGCAAAGCATTTACTATGAATCAACTTCTCACTAGACATTTAAGAATTCACACGGTAGAGAAGCCATACAAGTGCGATGTCTGTTGCAAAGCATTTACCATAAAGCAAAGACTCATTAAACATTTAAGAACTCACATGGATGAGAAGCCATACAAGTGCGATGTCTGTAGCCAAACATTTACTACAAAACTAAGGCTCACTGAACATTTAAGAATTCACACGGGAGAGAAGCCATACAATTGTGATGTCTGTAGCAAAGCATTTACTTTAAAACACCATCTCACTGGACATTTAAGAATTCACACGGGAGAGAAGCCATACAAGTGCGATGTCTGTAGCAAAACATTTAATGCAAAAGGACGTCTCATTGAACATTTAAGAATTCACACAGGAGAGAGGCCATACAAGTGCAATGTCTGTAGCAAATTCTTTACTTCGAAAAACTATTTCACTAAACATAAGAAATCACATGAGAGATCTATTCCAATGTCATGAATGTGGCAAAACATTTGATATAAAAGAAAGACTCAATGAACATTCAAGAAATCCCATGGAAGAAAAACCATTCATGCGCACGGACTGTGGTAAAGCTTTTTGGTCTGAAGGTTTCCTCAAGAATCATCATAGAAGGAGGTGCTATAAAATCTGATATTGTGATCTGGAATAAAGGAGAAAAAACAGCAGAGATTACAGATGAAAGTTCACACCCCTTCGCACGTTTGCCCAGGCCGTTAGCTCTCAGAGTCGACGAGGTGACATGGTGCCTCTAAACCGCTCATGCTAAGCTTAGAGTAGCACCTCAGGTCAGGCACTAGCCAGTTAGTTTTTTGGACTTACACCCACCTAACGGTGAGTCTCCACTGTAAAGATCGTAGGAGTTTGTATATAGCGCTGTAACAAATGACATTTGGAAATAATTTGTATTTTTTCCTATATACAATCATGAAGCTCTGAACACACACTGGTCCTGCCATCACCTTCCCCCCAGGAAGTTTTGCCCCAATTGCAAAGTGAAGTTCAGATACAAGTGCTGGTGTGGGCAGGGTGGTTGGTCCAACTCTTGTTCTTCCTTCGCTAAGTAGCTCAAAGTTTTACAGCTAATTCCAGCTGTTCCCAAAAGGCAGCTCCAGTGTAAAGAGCTCCAGGTTTGTATAGTTAGGAAAAATTAAAAGTATTTTCAAATTTCTTGTTTTAGCATTATTAACGTATTTTCAGCAAAGCGAAAAATCTATTTTTTTGGGTGATATGTCCATATTGTCCTTATGGAAGGTTCCTTTAGGTAGCTTTCTAAGGGATATTTGGCTAAAGTGATACTCCCAGAGAATTAGCCATAGGTTCCCAGAATTCTAACTCCTGGCGCGAGTATCCTTAATATAACTTTTAAGGATATCGCATAATATCAGGGTACGTATTTCTTGATACGACACATGGCAATCTTCACCCCGAATAGATTTTACGCTTAGAGGGGGAAGAGTGGCGAAAATGAAGGGGAGCCATTATCAAGGTTACCCGGTGGCTCTGCTCCCAGTACTACTACTTGTTGCATTTAAGCATGGATAGCCGCAGATAGAATAGTTTCGGGTGGGGTCTTTCATTACATAGTTGTATACTCCTTTTTTCAATATCAAACTTACCCGATGATCATATAGCTGCATCCCTGCTGCCCGACAGAAAAAATCTACGGGAGGAATACGCCAGCGATCGCTATACAGGTGGGGGTGTACATCAACAGCGCCATCTGTCAAGTAGGTACTCAAGTACTCGATGTCAACAACGAACCAATTTTCCCTCTGTCGTGCCACAGGCAAGACCTACTAAATACGCCGTCCCTAACTGGATTTGTTTTCACAACGATTTGGTGAAGTACACTATTCCAGTTTTGAGCTTTCGCTATGCAGGGGTTTTATCTTCATTTCAAAACTTGAACTCGTTTTGGATAGATTTAATTATGGTGACGAAGAGAGTATGGACTCTCTCACTTTTAAATGGCCGACCCTTCCCTTAGACGGAAGTGTTGGTGACGAAGAGAGTATGGACTCTCTTTCACTTTTAAATGGCCGACCCTTCCCTTAGACGGAAGTGTGTTTAGGTTTTTGGTAATTTTGCTTAACAAGTTATAGATCTATTTATTTTATATCTCTCCCCCTTTATAGGCCTCTTCGATTAACTTTCCATTTATTATAAACTTATAAAATTAATTTTTATGTTTGTTTATATGCGACCTTTCCTAATAGTAGGCGGTCCTTACTTGGAACCGAAGTTAATTAACATTGAGCCCGTCATATCGTATTTACCTTTTAAGAATTTAATACTTTTTTAATTTTAATGTTTTATGAAAGAATTTCTTTGATAGTCTCGTACTGTTTTCAAAGATGAACTAACGTTTAGTTTAGTCTCCGCAGTTGTTGACGTTCAGAACGTTCAACATGCGCTCTATCGTTACGATAGAGAGAGAGTATTTCACGGTTTCACGTTGCAGTAAGAGTAAACCGATTCTAGCGTTTCGTTCATTCTTTCTTAGCTTAAATGGTTTAAATTCTAAATAAAGGAACTTTTTATTTGGGAAACCTTTCAGTTTTTTCCTTTATCAAATAATATGTTTTAACGATATATAATTGGGCTCTTCTCTCAGGTTCTAAGTCAAGAGAGAAGAGAGAGAGAGATAGAGACGGAGGGAGAGAGAGGAGAATAAACGTTTCGTTCAAGCGGGTAACGTTGGTCTCGTTTTTTACTCTTCTCCCTAGTCGCTATAGGGGAAGAAGGTAAAACGTTTCTAGAGTTTTATTCTTGTTCCCAGGCTTTATGCGGTGAGAGATTTTAAACATAGTTTATTTGATCTAGTGTTTAGTCTCTTTTCCAGCCACTGAATTCTTTATCTTTAATTATGTTTTTCTGTTACATTGTAATACTGTTTTCGCAATTACTACCTTTTAATGAAGGATAGAATTGCGTGTTTCAGATAGAAATCAGTTAAAGTTTCGATTTCAGTGAAATAAGTGCTAACAGAAAATCAAAAGTGATAAAGTGATATGCGCAAAGTGTTACAGTGTTGCGTTCGAGGGTTCGTCTGTTCGTGCCAGTGGTTCACCTAGTCCGATACCTCTTACAAGCTCCCAAGCCCAGGGGAGAAGTAATGTCGAAGGACTTATGGGTTCCACAGGCCTTGATCGACGAACAGACGTTTCCCTCCGTGGTTTCGGGTGTATCTACACACGTTGCCGACGTGATCACCCCACCCACACAAAGACGAGAGAGCCCATTTATTCCTCGTCTGCGGAAGAGGTTTCTCGCAGAAACCATGGACCAAATCTTGCAGCTTTTTTAAGTGCAAATCGGTCCCTTCCGCGCAAGTCCAACGGCCTAGGTGTAGCCACTGGGTCAGTCCGGACTCGCTGCAGTCATCCGACGACTGCACACCTTCCGAGAGAGGCAAGGTGGTACCGCAACAGGCAGTAACTCCGTCTGTTGCCGCACCAACTGTTTTAGACCCTCAGTCACAACGGACAGTAGCTCCGTCTGTTGCCGTCTTTTATAGACCCTAGTGGTCCATGCTGCAGATATGCAGTCTCAGCTTGCTTCCTTCATGCAGGAGTATCGTGCTGAGAAGGTTGACACTGCACCTGTTAACCTACAACCTGCCACGGTTGTGCGCTCAGCAGATACTGCGGCTGCCTGCTCCCACACTCCACCTGTGAGAGCTCCACCGATGCGCAGTCGATCCTGCCAGACGCATGTTCATGCTGCACCCTCCGTTAACATGCGTGAGCTACCGCATCAGCAGTGGGAAGGTGCTGTCAAGCTGCCGTGTTTTGCCGCAATGCGGCATGCTCCGCAACCCACGGCAGTCCCTCCCACGCACCAGCACTCCGCTTTTGTTGTTGCCAGCTCCCGCAATCAGACTGCGGAGAAGGTTGACGATGCACCCGTTGGCCTACAGCCTGCCACGGTTGTGCGCCCGGCATGGCTGCCTGCTCCCACACTCTTGTTGTGAGAGCTCCTCCACCCATGCGCAGTCGACCCTGCCAGATGCATGCTGACTCCCACAGACACACGGAGCACTCCGTTGCCGTGCGTGAGCTACCACAAGCTGCCGTGTGTTGACACGGTGTGTCAGCCTCCGCAACACACTGTGGTTACTGCCACTCGCCAGCAGCAAACTAGTCAGTCAGGAGTTGAGGCTTCCCCACACAGCTTTGGTTGTTGCCAACTCACAGACTGTCAAACAGTTACATGACGTTGCCTTCTGGTGTGCTACTAATACACCAGTGCTGTATGTCCTCACGCACCTGTTGGGGTTGACAGTTCAGTTTTTGACAGTTCACAGACTGTCAACCAGTTTCATAACGTTGCCTTCTGGTCTGCTGCTTATGCACCAGTGAAACCCTCACTGAGATAACCTAGCTTTTCTCGTACATGGTTCCTGTAGATGAGAAAGTGCTGTTCTCCCTCCTTCTGATATTCCCTTGAGGACTCTGTCATTTGGAGAGGAGCCTTAAGCTGCTTAGCCTCCTATGGACTTTCATTAAAGCATAACATGCTTCCAGGGAGGGTAAATGGTTCCGCTTCAGTCGTAACCCCGTCTGTTGCCACACCTGCTCCCATAGACCTTGGGCTTTGTTGCAAGACATGCAGTCCAAGCTTAGTCCTTGATAGAGATTTTTTTGCGGAGAAGAACCTTCTTGCCAACAACCTTCCTACCGGTTGGTTGTACGCCCTGTTGACACTGAGGTATCCTACTCACGTCCGCCAGTTGAGATGGTTCCTCCACCGGTGCGACCCAGTGTGGGTTGCCAGTCGCACGTTGACGTTAAGCGACTCTCGGAGGTGGTTGTGGACGTTCAGTGTGTCACTGGGAAGACGTTCAACAACCAGCAGAGGTGACTTGTTGTGACGCAGTGCGGCAACCTCAGCAACCCTATAAGGGGTTGTCTGCACAACCCAGACAGTCTAGACAGTTTCGGGTTGTCGCTGTACTTCCTCGCTTCCCCATGGTTGACAGTTCACAGACTGTGCAGCAGTACCATGATCTTGTGTCCGGCTCCGTCACGCATCCACCAGTGTGACCGGATTCAGCGAGTCAGACGTTGCCCACTCCGTTGCCGTTTCCTCATCAGTTTCGGATGAGGAACCCTCTGATGAGGACATGGCTGAACAAGACGATCAACCCCCAGCCCTGCTATCCATCCAGAAGATGCTGAAGAAGGAACACGGCCCTGTCAGGCTGTGGATGAGTCTGGTTAGGACACTGTCATCAGTGGTTCAATTGGTGTCACTTGGAAGACTACACCTCCGTCCTCTTCGGTTTCATCTAGCTCTTCACTGGAAAAGGACAAGACGCTAGAAGCGGTCTCGATCCCGGTTTCCGGAAGATAAGTCTGGTCTGACTTGATGAAAGGACTTTATCAACCTTTGATAGGGTCTTCCCCTGACTGTTCAGACTCCCAACCACGTTCTCTTCTCAGACGCAGCGGATGTAGGCTGGGGTGCGACCTTGGGCGGTAGGGAATGCTCGGGATTATGGAACTCGAGTCAAAGGACAATGCATTTCAACTGCAAGAAGCTTCTGGCAGTATGTCTGACCTGGAAAAGCTTCAGGTCTCTCCTTCAAGGCAAAGTGGTGGAGGTGAACACGGACAACTCCCTGCTTTGATGTACATCTCCTAGCAAGGAGGGACCTACTCTCTGACATGGTACGAGTTTGCAAGTGACCTCCTCTCCTGTTCAACAGGTCTAGCCTTTTCACTAGTAACAAGTTTCTTCCAAGGCAACTTGAATGTCTTAGCAGATTGTCGCAGTAGGAAGGGACAATAATTCCAACATATTGGACCCTCCACAAGGATGTATGCAAGAGACTTTGGGTCACCTGGGGCCAGCCAACCATAGATCTCTTCGCAACCTCGATGTCCAAGAGGTTCTCAATACTTTGCTCACCTATCCCGGACCCAGCAGTAGTTCTTTTAGATGCCTTTTGACTAGATTGGTCTCATCTAGATCTATATGCATTCCCTCCGTTCTAGATTGTCAACAAGGTACTGCAAAAGTTCGCCTCTCACGAAGGGACAAAGTTGACACTAGTTGCTTCCCTTTGGCCCGCGAGAGAATAACTTACCGAGGTACTTCGATGGCTAGTAGACGTTCCCAGAACTCTTCCCCTAAGGGTGGACCTGCTACGTCTGCCATGCGTAAAGAAGGTACTCCAAGGCCTCCACGCTCTTCGTCTCACTGCCTTCAGAGTATCGAAAGACTCTCGAGAACTAGAGGTTTTTCGAAGGAGGCAACCAGAGCGATTGCTAGAGCAAGGAGAACATCCACTTAGAGTCTACCAATCGAAGTGGGAAATCTTCCGAAACTGGTGCAAGTCAGTATCCGTATCCTCGACCAGTACCTCTGTAACTCAAATAGCTGACTTCCTCTTATATCTGAGGAAAGAGCGATCTCTTTCAGCTCCTACTATCAAGGGTTACAGAAGCATGTTGGCATCAGTCTTCCGTCACAGAGGCTTAGATCTTTCCAACAATAAAGATCTACAAGACCTCCTTAAGTCTTTTGAGACCACGAAGGAGCGTCGTTTGGTTACACCTGGTTGGAATTTAGACGTGGTTCTAAGATTCCTTATGTTAGACAGGTTCGAACCACTTCAATCAGCCTCCCTGAAAGATCTCACCTTTAAGACTCTTTTCCTGATATGCTTATCCACAGCTAAAAGAGTCAGTGAGATTCATGCCTTCAGCAAGAACATCGGATTTTCTTCCGAAACGGCTACATGTTCTACATCTTGATTTCTAGCCAAACATGAGCTGCCTTCTCGGCCTTGACCAATATCGTTTGATATTCCAAACTTATCGTATGGTTGGAAATGAACTAGAAAGAGTATTATGTCCTGTAAGAGCTCTTAAGTTTCTATTTAAAACCTTTACGAGGCCCGTCTGAAGCTTTATGGTGGTCAGTTAAGAATTCATCTTTGCCTATGTCAGAGAATTCTTTATCCTATTTTTATCAGACTGTTAATACGAGAAGCTCATTCCCTTCTGAATGAGGAAGACCAAGCTTGGCTGAAGGTAAGGACACACGAAGTTAGAGCTGTCACAACTTCCGTGACCTTTAAACAAAATAGATCTCTGCAAAATAGATTCGACGCAACCTATTGGAAAAGCAAATCAGTGTTCACGTCTTTTATCTTAAGAATGTCCAGTCTCTTTACGAGAACTGTTACACTCTGGGACCATTCGTAGCAACGAGTGCAGTAGTGGTGGGGGCTCCACCACTACAATTCCCTAATTCCAGAACCTTTTTAATCTTTCTCTTGAAATATTTTTGGGTTGTCCGGAAGGCTAAGAAGCCTTTCGCATCCTACTTGATTTGGCGGGTGGTCTAAATCATTTCTTGAGAAGCGCCTAGATTAGAGGTTTTGATGAGGACCTTTAGTATGGGTTGCAACCTTCATACTTCAGCTCCTAGGAGTCGCTCAGTATCCTATGAGGATCGCGAGGCTCAGTAAGGAAGACGTACTTAAAAAGGCAGAGTAATTGTTCAAGTCGTCTTCCTTACCAGGTACTTATTTATTTTATGCTTGTTATTTTGAATAACTGCTAAAATGAAATACGGAATACTTAGCTCATAATGTCAACTTGTTATGCTGGTCTCTACCCACCCCCCTGGGTGTGAATCAGCTATATGATCATCGGGTAAGTTTGATATTGAAAAATGTTATTTTCCTTAGTAAAATAAATTTTTGAATATACTTACCCGATGATCATAAATTAAAGGACCCACCCTTCCTCCCCAATAGAGAACCAGTGGGACAGAGGAGAAAATTGGTTCGTTGTTGACATCGAGTACTTGAGTACCTACCTCACAGATGGCGCTGTTGATGTACACCCCCACCTGTATAGCGATCGCTGGCGTATTCCTCCCGTAGATTTTTTCTGTCGGGCAGCAGGGATGCAGCTATATGATCATCGGGTAAGTATATTCAAAAATTTATTTTACTAAGGAAAATAACATTTTGAAAGAAGGGAGGGTCCATCAGGACGACTTGGCCATATCACCCAAAAGTAGATTTCTCGCTTTGCTCCACCCAAAAGTAGATTTCTCGCTTTGCTCAAAATTTGTTTTTTGGGCTCAGCCATGTCGTCCTGATGGAAGTTTACCAGAGAATTACTTGAAAGTACTACATATGTGGGTTTGTATAAGTGCCTTTACTTTGACTGAGTTCCTTATATGGTCTCCCAGACCTTACATATAACACATTACTGTTATTTGTCATATCCACTAATTTTGGAACTAACTTAGGGCTTCCTGCCCCCTGCAGGGAAATTGTCGATATCGACTATAAGGCGTCAAAGTTTGTATTCTGTAATAACAATGTGGAACTTGTAAAGATTACCAGGTTGTTCTTTCAGAGGTTTTACTCTCAAGCATATTATTTTAAGAAAAAAAAAAAGGGCTTTGGATCGTTTATTCGTATTCATGAAAGGCGCAGATACATTTATATGTATTTTATTTTTATAGACAAATATAAAAATGCAAAAAGCAAAATGTATCATAAAAACGGACGCGAAAATTGTATTTTTGGGGGAAATGGCTCTGTCGTCCTGATGGAAGTTCCTATAAGTAACTTCTTAAGGGATATATGTACTACAGTGATATTCCCAGAAAATTCTACCTTTAGGTATCCAGAATTCTAACTCCTGGTGCGAATATCCTTAAATTTCTCTCATTGATATCGCATATCAGAGGACATATTCTTGACACGCCACATAGCAATCTGCACCCCTAATAGCGTTAACGCTTTGAGGGGGAAGTGGCAGAATAGAAGGGGAGCCATATCAAGGTTACCCTAGTTCTCATACTATTGAGTATCACAACAGCGCCATATCTAAGATGGCGAACATTCCTTGTAGCATTGAGCAAGGTGCTACAGATACAGTACTTCGGGAGGGATACTGTGAAGGTCTTTTCTTTTTATAAAAGAAGGGTGGGTCCATCAGGACAACATGGCCATCTCACCCAAAAATAGATTTTTCGCTTCGCTCAAAATCCGTGTTTTGGGCTCAAGCCATGTCATCCTGATGGAAGCGTACCAGAGCATTAATGTATCTGTTGATTTTCATCAGTGCCTCAATCTTGGGACAACATTTCTATGGTCATATGGACCAATTGAGACAAATGAGGTTACCGTTATCCGTCGTCTTCACTAATCATAAATGATGTTAGTGCTTCCTGCCCCCTACAGGGAAGAGTCATACTAGACAGTAGGAAAGGGGCCTCAAGGTTAGCATATATTGTATGAACCAACATAAGGATACACTAAATATACAAACCGTCTCATAGTTTGTATATATTGCCGAATCAGTATCAGTGTCTCTTATATCTATTGTTTGTGAACATACAACTATATGAAGAATACTCACTTTAGTAAGATAAAGAACTGCCATTTTACACATGCAATTGTCAGGCGAATTAGGACGCAAATACATTCTAATAGACATTTATTCCCAATAAATGACTAAATGACTTAACCAGTCAAACGAATGTAGCATGATAACAGAATTATAACGTAACATATACAGAATTTATATTTCTTTCTTGAAAGGAAAAGAAATGGTGAGGGCCACTCTGATTGAAAAAAATTTTATAATAAAATTTTTCTTCGTAAATTCTGTACCGGTTACATTCTATCAACACTGTGTACTACGTACACACGGAACTAATGCTATCTGTATAATGATTGTAGTAGTCCCATCCAACTCGTCCCATCGCCAAGTCGGCCCATTTTGACTACCAACTCGGTCCATTGCCATCTCGGCCCACTACCAGCTCGGCCCTCTATATACCAACTCGGCCCACATCCAAATTTATGTTATTAAAGCTATTTTATATCATTATATTGTGTGTTATTTTCTTTTATTATGTTTTGTTCTATTTCGAGATCAGACCTGAGAAAAGTCTCGTTTATCTCTTTCCAAGTAACTTTGTAAATAAATCTCTGAGGTAAGTAAAAACAGTTTGAAAATAGAAAGAGTAGTCTTTATAAATAATATAATGATAAAAAGTAAAACACATTGCTAAATAAATCTCTGAGGTAAGTAAAAACTGTTTGAAAATAGAAAGAGTAGTCTTTGTTAAATAATATGATAATAAAAAGTAAAGCACATTGCTAAAAGCTTCTAAAAGTAATAATGTACATTTTTAAATATTTAACTTAGCCGGTGAATATATAATAGGTGCAACTCTGCGGCTCGACAGAAAACACACTCAAAAAACTCGCGAGCGATCGCTATGAAGGTTGCGGGTGTGCCCACCAGCGCCAACTGTCGGCCAGATACCACTCTTGTATGTAAACAAAACCTTCAATTCTTCTCTGTCGACGTTGACGACAAGACGTATTCATACTCGCTGTAGAACCTGGAGTTTTCTTAACATATTTGGTGAAGTACTTCATTTTGGTCTGAGCTTTCGCAGTACAGGTGTTTTATCTTCAACTTAAATCTTGAACTCCTTTTTGGATAGATTTAATTTTTGATGACTTTGGATTGTTTTTTGGACTTTCCTTGACTTTTAAATGGCCGACCCTTCCCTCAGTACGGAAGTGTGTTTAGGCTTTTAGCAATTATCTTATCACGTTATAAATTAATTATAGATTTTCCTCTATATATTTTATATCTCAACCGCCTTTATTAGGCCTCTTCGATTAGCTTTCCATTTATAATAAACATCAAAATAAATTTTAATACTTTGTTTATATGCCACCTTTCCTGAGAGTAAGCGGTCCTAACTTGGAAACCGAAGTTAAACAACGTTGAGCCCTTTCAATCGTAAATAGCTTTTAAAGAGCTAATATATTTAAAACTTATTAAATGAATATTTTTTAATAGATATTTTATGAAAGATTTTCTTTGAATAGTCTTCGTACTGTTTCAAAGATGAACTAACGTTTAGTTTATTTATGCTACGCAGTTTGCGCTCTATCGTTACGATAGAGAGAGAGAGTATCACGGTTTCACTTTGCAGAAAGAGTAAATCGATTCTGACGTTTTGTTCATTCTTCTTTCAAAGCTTAAATGTTTTAAATTCTATTTTAAAGGAACTTTTTAATTGAAAAACCTTTCAGTTTTTTCCTTTGGTCAAATAACCTGTTTTTTTTGACAAAACGTAAGTGGGCTCTTCTCTTAGGTGCGAAATCAAGAGAGAGAGAGAGAGAGAGAGAGAGAGATAGAGACGGAGGGAGAGAGAGGAGAGAAAACGTTCCGATCTTTATCTCGTCCCAAGCGGGTAACGTTGTTCTCGAGTTACTCTCGTCCCTAGTCTCTGTATGGGGAGAAAGGATAAAACGTTTTTAGTTTTTTATTCTCGTCCCAAGGCAATGTTCGGTGAGAGATTGAAAACGTAGTTTTGAATGAACTAGTGTTTAGTCTCTTCCCCAGCCACTGATTTTTTTATCTTAAAATATGTTTACTGTTTTTTGCTGGTATTAATGTGCTTGCATTATACGACTGATTTCGCAATTACAACCTTTTGATGAGGGTAGAATTGCGTGCTTCAGGTAGAAATCAGTTTTATTCATACCTAATGTGAATTGTTAAAAAATTCGATTTCAGTGAAATAAGTGCAAAACAGAAAATCGTAGTGATAAAGTGATATTGCGCAAAGTGTTATCAGTGTTGCGACCGAGGGTTCGTCTGTTCGTGCCTGTCGTTCGCCTAGTCCGGGACCTCTTGCAAGCTCCCAAGCCCAGGGGAGAAGTAATGTCGTACGACTTATGGGTTCGAGAGGCCTTGATCAGCGAACAGACGTTCCCTCTATGGTATCGGGTGTATCTTACCAAGATTACCCCTACCATAAGGCGAGAGAGACGATTTTCTCCTCGTCATCCGAAGGCTTTTCGCATAAAAAACCGTGGAACAAGGTTTCGAGGCCCTTTAAGCGAAAGTCAGTCCTTTCAGGACAGGTCAAGCGTCCTGGTTTTAACCATTAGGACAGCTCTGACCCTATGCAGTCATCGGAAGACTGCTCGCCGCCTAACAAAAGCGTAACACAGACTCCGAGAGTCTTTTTGTAGGCAAGGTTTTGCGGTCACAGACGTTACCCTCGTCTCTTACCGCAACCATTCCCGTTGATCCTAAATGGGTTGTACGGCAAGACATGCAGAATAAGCTTGCCTCCCTTATGGAAGACTATTCTGCCGATAAGTCCGTTGAGCCTAGCCGTTTATCTCATCGAGATCCTGGCTTTCAGCCACCCTAACGTTCCTTTGTGCGTCCTGTTGACGTTGGCGTAGCCAAGTCACGTCAGTCAGGTTGTTTAGAACCACACTCGATGCAGTCTCGTGTGGATTTTCAGCCACATTTGGACGTTAGGCCACTTGCTGATGCTCCTGTTGACGTTCAGGACGTTCGCTAACAATCGGAGTTGACTTGTTTTGACGCTGAGCGTCAACCTCCGCATTCTAGAGTTGTTTTGACTGCTCAGTCTAGGCGGTCAAAGCAGTCTCGAGTGGACGGTGTGCGTCCTCACGCACCTGTTGTTGTTGACAGTTCACAGACTGTCAAGCAGTTACATGACGTTGCGTCCTGGTCTCACGCACCTGTTGTTGTTGACAGTTCACAGACTGTCAAGCAGTTACATGACGTTGCGTCCTGGTCCGCTACTAATGCACCAGTGCGTGTGGACTCTGCTTGTAAAGCATTGCCACCACGGTAGGTCTCTCCCTTGCTTGAGACTCAGCTATTATCGGACAAGGTTCCTTCAGATGAGGAAGTTGCTGTTCCCCCTCCTACTGATATTCCCTTGAGGACTCTGTCAGACGGAGAGGAGCCTAAAGCTGCTTAGCCCTCTATGGACTTTAAATAAATCATGCTGATTTTTAAGGATCTTTGTCCGGATCTTTTTGTAACTGCTGCTCCTCGTTCGCCTAAACGTCAGAGTTTACACTAGGCCTAGCTACTTCGAAGCCGTTGTTTTATAAGCTAGTGCTCTCTCGCTCTTCTAAGAGAGCTTTACGTTTGCTAGGCAACTGGTTTATCACCAGGAGGAGTTTGGGGGAGACAGCCTTTGCTTTCCCTTCTTTTAAACTGGCATATAGAGCGAGAGTCTGATATGACACGAGAGAAGTTCTCGGCTTGGGAGTTCCTGCCTCTGCCCAGATAGACTTCTCAAACCTCATAGACTCTCCCTGGCGCCTGGCCATGAGACGCTCCAAGATTTTACAGGTCGACTTCACAGCTGTTTTCGAGCCTTTGAAGTTTTGCTGTACAATTATGTCATGCATAAACAAGGCTTTC
Source organism: Palaemon carinicauda (assembly GCF_036898095.1). NCBI lineage: Eukaryota > Metazoa > Arthropoda > Malacostraca > Decapoda > Palaemonidae > Palaemon > Palaemon carinicauda. Next base: position 116,643 of record NW_027171702.1, read on the forward strand.
AGGGATGGCTCCAATGATCTGACAGCCACGTTCTCTGCAGGAACAAGTCCCTCAGGGATGGCTCCATGATTTGGCAGCCATGTTCACTGCAGGAGTACGTAAGAGGCAAGTGCGCTCAATGTGTTCATTGTCAAGACAAACTTCACGATGAAGTCTACCAGGCTGTCTTGACAGCATTTATGGAAGGCGACTGGATGGTCTCTCTCGATCTTCAGGAGGCATACTTCCACATTCCTATACACCCGGATTCCCAACCGTTTCTGAGTTTTGTTTACAGGAATGTGGGGTACCAGTTTCTAGCCCTGTGCTTTGGCCTCATTCCTGCGCCTCTCGTGTTTACGAGGCTCATGAGGAATGTGGCAAAATCCCTCCATCCATCGGGGATCCGAGCCTCCCTGTACTGGGACGACTGGCTTCTCAGAGCATCGTCCAGTCTTCACTTTCTGCAGGATCTACATTGGATGTTGAGTCTGGCCAGGGAGTTGGGACTTTTGGTCAACCTAAAAGTCCCAACTGATCCCATCCCAGATTATTCTATATTTGGGGATGGAGATTCGCAGTCAAGCCCTGCTCGAAGTCCAACTAATGCTGAAACGAAACGTTTATTCAGTCAGGAGTTAGAACAGTCTCGTAGGGACTCTCTCATCCCTGGAGCAGTTTGTTTCACAAGGGAGACTACACCTTCTGCCTCTCCGGTTCCATCTAGCCTTTCACTGGAACTAGGACAAGACATTAGAGACGGTATCATTCCCAGTCTCCGAACCAGTAAAGGCATGCCTGAAATGGTGGGACAGCAATATCAGTCTGAGAGAGGGACTATCCCTCGCAGTCAAGAACCCAAACCACGTGTTGTCCTCAGACGCGTCGGATTTGGGTTGGGGTGCGACCCTGGACGGTCGGGAATGCTCGGGTCTGTGGACCTCAAGTCAGAAGAGCATGCACATTAACGGCAAGGAGCTATTAGCAGTCCACTTGGCCTTGATGATATTAGAAGGCTTCTTCGAAACTTAGTGGTAGAGGCAACTCAGACAACACCACAACTTGGCGTACATCTCCAAGCAAGGAGGCACACACTCCTTCACGCTGCTCGAGATCGCAAGGGACCTTCTCTTATGGTCAAGAATTTGAGGCATCTCCCTGTTGACGAGATTCATCCAGGGGGACTTGAACGTCTTGGCAGACTGTCTCAGTCGGAGGGGTCAGGTGATACCCACGGAATGGACCCTCCACAATGACGTGGGCAAGAGTCTTTGGGCTACTTGGGGTCAACCCACCATAGACCTCTTTGCCTCCTCGTTGACCAGAAGGTTACCAATCTTTTGCTCTCCAGTCCTAGATACAGAAGCAATCTACATAGACGCGTTTCTACTGGATTGGTCTTTTCTGGACTTATATGCATTCCCACCATTCAAGATAGTCAACAAGGTACTGCAGAAGTTCGCCTCTCACGAAGGGACAAGGTTGACATTGGTTGCTACCCTCTGGCCCGCGAGAGAGTGGTGCACCGAGGTACTTCAATGGCTGGTAGATTTTCCAAGAAGTCTTCCTCTAACGGTAGATCTGTTACGTCAGCCCCACGTAAAGAATGTCCATCAAAGCCTCCCCGCTCTTCGTCTGACTTCCTTCAGACTATCGAAAGACTCTCAAGAGCTCGAGGCTTTTCGAAGGAGGCAGCCAGTGCGATTGCAAGAGCTAGGAGAGCTTCTACCATTAGAGTATACCAGTCGAAGTGGGAAGTCTTTCGAGACTGGTGCAAGTCAGCATCTGTGTCCTCGTCCAGTACCTCTGTAGCCCAAATCGCAGATTTTCTTTTACATCTGAGAAAGGTTCACTCCCTTTCAGCTCCCACGATTAAGGGCTACAGAGCATGTTGGCTTCGGTCTTTCGACATAGAGGCTTAGATCTTTCCAACAATAAAGATCTCCAAGATCTCCTTAAGTCTTTCGAGACCTCTAAGGAACGTCGTTTGGCAACTCCTGGATGGAACTTAGACGTGGTCCTAAGGTTCCTCATGTCAGACAGGTTTGAGCCATTACATTCAGCCTCCCTGAAGGATCTCACCCTCAAGACACTTTTCCTAGTGTGCTTGGCTTCGGCTAAAAGGGTCAATGAACTTCATGCCTTCAGTAAGAACATCGGCTTTTCTACAGAAAAAAGCCACTTGTTCACTTCAACTTGGTTTCCTGGCCAAAAATGAACTGCCTTCTCGTCCTTGGCCTAAATCTTTTGATATTCCTTGCTTATCAGAGATCGTAGGCAACGAACTGGAAAGAGTATTATGTCCTGTTAGAGCTCTTAAGTTCGATTTAGCTCGTACTAAGTCATTACGAGGGAAATCTGAGGCATTATGGTGCTCAGTTAAGAAACCTTCTTTGCCTATGTCAAAGAATGCTTTGTCATATTTTATCAGATTTTTTTAATACGAGAAGCTCATTCTCACTTGAATGAGAAAGACCGATGTTTGCTTAAGGTTCAGACGCACGAAGTTAGAGATATAGCAACCTCCGTGGCCTTCAAGCAAAATAAATCTCTGCAAAGTACTATGGACGCGACTTTTTGGAGAAGCAAGTCAGTGTTCGCGTCATTTTACTTAAAAGATGTCCAGACTCTTTACGAGGACTGCTACACACTGGGTCCATTCGTTGCAGCGAGTGCAGTAGTGGGTGAGGGTTCTACCACTACACTTCCCTAATTCCAATATCCTTTTAATCTGTCTCTTGAAATGTTTTTAATATTGTTTTATGGGTTGTTCGGAAGGCTAAGAAGCCTTTCGCATCCTGGTTGATTTGGCGGGTGGTCAAAGTCATTTCTTGAGAGCGCCCAGATTAGGGGTTTGATGAGGTCCTGTTGTATGGGTTGCAACCCTTGATACTTCAGCTCCTGGGAGTCTTTCAGCATCCTAAGAGGATAGCTGGGCTCCGTGAGGAAGACAGACTTACAAGGCAGAGTAATCGTCTAAGTCAACTTCCTTACCAGGTACCTATATATTTTGGTTTTGTTATATTGATAACTGTCAAAATGAAAAAACTCTTAGCTTATACGCTGTAAACATAATTAACTCTGGTCTCTACCCACCTCCTTGGGTGTGAATCAGCTATTATATATTCACCGGCTAAGTTAAATATTTAAAAATGATATTTTAATTATAAAATAAATTTTTGAATATACTTACCCGGTGAATATATAAATTAAATGACCCTCCCTTCCTCCCCAATAGAGACGCAGCGGGACGAGAAGAATTGAAGGTTTTGTTTACATACAAGAGTGGTATCTTGCCGACAGTTGGCGCTGGTGGGCACACCCGCAACCTTCATAGCGATCGCTCGCGAGTTTTTTGAGTGTGTTTTCTGTCGAGCCGCAGAGTTGCAGCTATTATATATTCACCGGGTAAGTATATTCAAAAATTTATTTTATAATTAAAATATCATATTACAAAACATAGACAACAATATTGATGAGAAACTGCCTTCAGTAATTGTCTGGCCGATCTTTCATTATTATTATATTCGTCCTATAGTTTTACAAGTTGGCCGTGGTGTTTATTATACTTATGTTGCTGCTTTCTCAAAACCTTCCCTTCTGACAGCAGCCACACCTGTAAATTAACTATGTTTGCCTCATCATGTAGGAGCTTTAAAAGTAAATAAAAATTTAAGTTTCCTTTCCTTGCCTTTAAGTTTATTCTGTTATGCCATCCCTCAACATCATTATTTGTTCTGATGCTCCGACCGAAGACGCACCACGTGTGAGGAGGCCATATTGCAGAATTGATCCACGTCTTTTTCACGTAATTTAAAAGGCTTATGAGTTCATTCACCCCTGCAGCTTTCCTATAAAACCTGATAAAAAACTCTTCTATATGTTCCTGTGGCATATATGGGAGCGACAACAACTGCCTTAAAAACTTGTAAGTGCCGACGTCGTTTGTGTAAGAACTTTGAAGGCCTAATTCTTGCACTTTCCTCCATACAGCCTGGCCCCAGTGGAAAGCACAACCATGGATCGTAACATTTGGTAAAATGTCGGGAATAGCATGCCATACACTGCCTTCAAAGTCAATTAAAACTTCTTCAACTTTAAGGGCATGCCCACCTATCAGTTCTCTTATTTCACAAAGAACTTTTTTGTAGTCTCTGCACCTTTTTCCTGACATAAGCGCAAACAAAAGGGGAACTTGCTTCAATTGCCCATCATATTTCACAAATGCATGGATGCTGAACAGTTGTGTAAATGGTTTGCGTACTATTTTAAAAGTAGCATCAGCATACCACTGCTTCGCTTTAGATAGTAACTTAAGTTGATCATCTGTGGCAAATATCAAATGCCGTCTTTCTCCGACAGTAATGTCCCGTTGCAAAAAGTGTTCAGGAATGTGGGCATCGCTAATTTCGAAATCGAGGTCTTGCGGTTCTCGTGGTCGATTTGCCTTCCGTTTACGATTTCCCTTCCTAGCAAGATTAAATGGAGCCGGTAGACATGAAACAGGAATGGTAGGATTTACTTGCTCCCGAAGTACCTCGTCAACAATATCAGAAGCAGGCCGAAAGACGTCTTCCATTGCCTTTTGCTTCACGAGTGTACACACCTTACTTTTTACAGCACAGCTGGTCTCAGGTGGATGGCAGTGTTCAGCATGCCCTCTAATAAAAGTGTTACCCACTTCTTTTACTGCCGCCATGCATGAGATTTTTTTGTTTCTAACCACACACTGCCAATGAATACTCACGTTATTTTTTCTTTTTAGTGTGTAAGAGTAGCCGGTGCTGTCAATAAGTTTCGAATTTCCTCTTTGTGAAGATGATTCAATCTTTTCATATGTTACTGTCTCCCTTGAGGGGGACATTACCATTGGCGTAGGATCCTCAATTGAAGAAGCACCACTGATATTTGACACAACACCTTCAAATGAATCTAGACTCTCGGTATTCACATTACTCATTGCCACTGCATCCTCAAAATATTCCGTGTTTGCGCTCGAAACTACACAAGTTTCCCCCGGACTCTGATTTTCTTGAGTACACATGTGACACATCCAGTCAATATAACCTTCTTTAACAGCAGCCCTGTATTGCTCCCGGGTGATCCCACTTCCACAGGTCCGATGCTGCCAGTAGCTACATCCATCACATTGCAGTGCTTCCTGTCATATGTAAAGAACACGTTACACATGACATTGTGAGTACAAAGTTAATATATGACATTTCCTTCTTACTGTCCACAAACACCTAACAATTGTCTCAGAGTGCAACTGCGAGGTTTTCCTCCTGTTACGTCTTTCAAACCTTTTACTGTCAATTTCTATTTCAGCGCTGAATGGCCTTAGTACCCCAGTGACTGGCATAATGCCAAAATTCTATACAAATTAAAATATATGTCATTGGAGTACTATTTATTTACTTTAAAGGTAAATCTTCTTACCTGACGGGGACGGATAGTTTCACAGCATATCAAGCACTGGTCAGCCATGTTGTCCTAGCTGCTTGAAGTCTAGCAGTAGGTTCGTAACCATATCAATTATATAAGCTATGGTTCAGTTTCGAAAATTATTCAAAGCTTTGAACTACATATACGAACCAACTATTACAATGAGGCAATGAGGCACTTAAGAGACACTTAAGTGCTTGTATAAAGAAGGTTCCTAACCAGCTCTCTCTCTCTCTCTCTCTCTCTCTCTCTCTCTCTCTCTCTCTCTCTCTCTCTCTCTCTCTCTCTCTCTCTCTCTCTCTCTATGTATGTATGTGTGCGTGTGTATCTCCCTCCATCCGGTCCCCTCTCTCTCAGTATTTCTTTCTTTTCAAACAATTATAACAACAACCAAAGGATTTATAATGTTTAGGGAAACGAGTTGTCCAATAATTGTTTCTAAATGCAGTTGTTGTTATAGCCATTAAATAATGTTTGGAAATGAATAATAAAACCTTTACACTTATCATTGCGGGATATTGCTGTGCGTGTGCTGTTGCAAAAGCTATACTGGACGACTTCATTTGATCTGATCTGACCTGTCAAAAATGGGCCGAGTTGGCTATCACAAATGGGCCGACTTGGCACAGGCGATGGGCCGAGTTGGTTACATTGAATGGGCCGAGATGGTTATGGGCTGAGTTGGACCTATACCTGTATAATTCCACACCTGGGATTTTTAACAGAGTAAGTGTCACCATGGTAACACTTATTCAAAAGGAGTTCACACTACAAGTGATGATCCCCCTCTCCTTTTAATTGACAGTCCCAGTCAACTAACCGTTCATCGCAGAATTAGACGGCAGGTTTTAATACGCTACCTGCTGCCACCACATGTGCTTCAGTTCATGGACCTGCTTAGCATAGTGTTTGTAAAACACTCTGGATGATTTCCATCCAGTGAATGAACGAAGACGCTTAAAGTCCATATACTGAAAGAAGTTCAGTGATAAAGCAATTTTTCTTGGATCATGACCTGTGGGAGTACTGTACTGTCAGGATCTGCTCTACGAATAAAGTAGGTGAGCTTCGCCCTCAGTTGTTTCAGGGATAAGTTTGATCGAGAGGTTTCTCCTTTAAAAAGCTGTCCTCCCCTGAAGTCTGAAGTTCTACGAAGATAGACCTTTAAACACTCTACTGGACATAGAGAGACATCTTCCTTCAAAGGGCAGATTCTCCAGGGCCCCCACCTCTTAGTGGGTAGCTCGTTCTTAGCAAGAAAGGTTGGATCAGGAAAGAGGTTCAGTTCTCCCGCTTCTGTAAATTGAATGTGGCCTTTGTCTCTAGATAGGGGCACTATTTCACTAACTCTAGCCCCTGAGGCTATAGCGAACAGAAAAATAACTTTGAGTTAGATCCTTAAGGGAATAATCTTCATTTTTCATAGATGAGGCATAATGTAGGACCTTATCCAAAGACCATGAGATGGGCTTTGGTGGTGGTGCAGGCCTAAGCCTTGCACATGCCTTTGGAATCTTATTAAAGATTTCATTCAACAGATCTACTTGAAAGGCATATAGAAGAGGTCTAGTCAAGGTTGATTTGCACGTAGTTATCGTGTTGGCCGCCAGGCCTTGATTATGAAGGTGGACAAAGAAGGACAGACAGAAATTCTTTGAAATTTCTTTCGGTCCTTTTGCTTTAACAAAAGCAACCCACTTTTTCCAAGAAGACTCTTATTGTCTTCTCGTTGACTTAGATTTGTATTCTTCTAAGAATTCTATATTGCCTTCTGAGATCCTAAATCTTTTCCTAACCGCAAGGGCAAGGAAATCGTGAAATGAAGGGTTCAGGTTCTCCGGGATAAATTGAAGGCAATCACTTCTGAACCTTCTAATATATTCCTGGGTTCAGAACTAGGGCCAGCCTCAGCTTCAGTTCTTTCACTAAAGAGGACAGATTGTTCTTGGGCTACTTGGGAGCCAATAGAGCTACTCCCCCTTGGAAGGATCTCAGCATGTTGAGGACCTTCAGCAGGCTATTGGATGGGCTGAATCAGGATATCTGACTCCATCCCTTCTATACCAGAGACATGATGTCTGTTAATTCCACTAGAGGGTCCTCATATGGGGCTACATATCGTGGTAGTTTCTTGAAGACGCTCGTGTTGAAGAGGTCGATTTGCAGTTCTGGGACTTTATCCCATCTGGGAGGGGATAGGTCTGCGTCCGTGGACCATTCCAACTCTATTGGCTTTAGCCGAAATAGAGCATCCACTATCACATTGTGGATCGGTTGTAAATGAACTGCTGATAGGTGCCATTCCTTTAGGTAAGGGATGGTTAACGTTACCTATACCGTATGAGACGTTTTCTAGCATTGTCGCTTGCGATGTCTCATTATCGCTTCTGTGTTCCAGATCAGTCAAAGGAAGTCTGATCTGTGTGGAGAGAGCTTCCCCACTCCTGATAGGACCAACATGGTCTTGGGACTTTCGGACTTGAACCTTTGTTAGAGAAGAGATTAAGGAAGCACCTATATTGGTCTTTTTAGATCTCTTCAAGCGTATCTTCTCCAGACTCTTGATGCATCTTTCAGCTGTGCTCTGTCACTATTGCGAACTGGAGAGAGTTCAGGACTCCTCCTTGTTAACATCCTGGGAATCTGACTGATTACCCGAGTCTCTTGACCGACCTTACAATCTCCTTTTATATTCCTATGGAAAAGGAGAGTTGGTGTGACTACAGACTTCAATGATTTTACAGTCATTGAAACCTTTGAGCTGGAGAAAATTGAGACTTCTTGAGGCTTATCTTGCATCCGCGATGTTCCGGGAACCGGTTCATCTCCTTGGATGTTCATAGACCAGCCACTTCCGGTGCTGCCCACCCCAACTTCTTGTCCAGGTACATTGTTGCCTGAACCATTTCTAGGCTTGGTTATTGCATGACAAAGTCTGCCAATCCTATGAAGATATTTAGGACTGTTTAGCCCAACATGTATCTTTCCTAGGATATACATTACCTTCTGTAACTTGAATCCTAGATTGGAGTGGATGGCGAGATTGGCTGGAAGTTGCCAAGGGACATTTTTCAGGTCTGGCAAGACTACAAACACCTCCTTTTGACACAGGGTCCAAGGGTTCAGAAGGATTAACATTCTGAACTTGCTGTTTTATTTGAATTTGCCGATTGGCGACAAGTTCAGAATGACTCTGAGATTTCTTGAGTCCTTCTTGTGAACACCAAACAGCCTTCCCTGGAATAAGATGGATTATTGTTTCCTTACCACCTGTATGCTCTAGAGCTCTTAGGTATACTCCTCCAGGAGGGTTTTGGACTGTAGGAGGAGTTAAGGAAATGATGGTGGAGGCATTTCTACTTCCCATCATAGTCCCACCTTGATTAGGCCTTGGACCCAAGGATCGAAGGTCCAACGATCCTGAAGGAACCTCCCTCCTACCAGAAGCATCTCTATGCTTCGTGTTATGTATTATTGTAATGTACTATGTTATTTCAAGTGTTGCAGGTATTGCGCAACATTGCATCATATTGCATGAATAAGACATGTTATGCTTTGTACATAAGAGTAATGATTTGTTTTGGTATTAGGATTCAAACATTTGTTGATTACCTCAAAGATAGGATGTGATTCTTTATGATTTGTACTGGAGTAGGATTTAAGTCTTTTCAGAGCGATGCTCTTTTGTTTAGCAATGTTTTGGTTTGGCAGATTGTGTAAGACGCTCCATATACACTTGGGAGTTAGCTGTCACAGAGTAAACACAGTACAATGTAGTCTTTTATACATTAAACGTATTTTTAGAATACCAACGTCTTATTACCCATCAAGCCAATATTGACGACATCAGATGGGATCAGCTGAGAAATAATTACTAACAATTGTTCATCTATGTTCCAGGTAATTATTATGGTTAATAGAACTTCCTACCAATGTACCATATCCCACACTTTGAATGACCAGTAGTATTAAATTTTTGACCACCTGCCTGTGGCATCACGTTCGTTGCAGCCGTGAGATGTTGTTGAACAGCCCAAAGTATATTTCCGGACTTTCCCGTCTTCCGTTTAGGTTGGGGACCCACAACCATGGAAGACTTTCTCTTTGAAAGGATGCCCCACTTTTGGAGAAGACCTACGTTCTCCGTGGTGGCATTCTTAATCACTTCCCTAACTACCTCATCTGGGAAGAGGTCTTTACCCCAGATGTTGGAAGATATTAGCTTTCTTGTCTCATGTAAACTCCCTACATGCTCTCCTAGCCTTCATAAAGGCGTAAAGGTCTTTCACTAAGGTAGCATATGCATTTTGGCTAAGACCATGAGCATGTCTGGGGTACTCCGATGGGATGAACGAAACTCTAAGTAGTTTTGTAGGGATAGGGAGGCTGCAAGTCTCTCCTTTGTCTCTTGTTCATTATACAAGAGAAACTGATAGTTTAGGGAGAACTTCGTCAAATTGTCGACTGGCGACATCCGCATCTAATCTTCTACAGAATTTAAATGAAAGGGGAATGAAATTGAAGCAGGAGCAAGAAAGGAAGGGTGCCTGTTAGCAAGAAAGGAAGGGTGCCTGTTAGCAAGAAAGGAAGGGTGCCTGTTAGCAAGAAAGGAAGGGTGCCTGTTACCCAGTGTAGATACCTTCGACACCGAGTAACCCGCATTTTCCAGGCTACTTGACAGGATAGCCTGTGTCTTATCATGGTCGAGAATCACGACTTACTTCGATTTCGTTCCTTTTCTTGACATTGATTCATCCTTCAGTCGAACAAAACAATTAGGAAAAGCGTCAAAGGTTGGCCAAAATTGGATTTTGTCCAAAGGAACAGCACCCATCTTCTCCGAGATGTAGAGTTTGCCATTTAAAATCGACGTCAGCTCCGCAAACCTCCAGGGATTGGTTTTGGAGCATGTCGGGAGGTCTTGATCCATGGGTCGTTTGTATGACCCTTGGGAAGTGACAGGTGGAGCTTTACTAGGCTCTATCTTGCATTTTACTTCCTGCTTTTGTGTTGTTTGTGAAAGCTCTCTAATAGATTATTCACATGTGCCCATACTTGGTCCATTCCCTCTAATAGAGGGGTAGAAGATAAGGATGTCGACGTCAATGGCTCTAGAGCCGGCATAGGCGGAAACAATTCCGACACGACATTTTTCCCTTCTTCCCCTGGGCACTTCCTGCCCTCCTTCCCAAAGGCTATCTGGCCATCGTGAGATGTAATTAGTGCCTGGGGCACCACATTTTCCTTACTTGCCTTCTGAAATAGTAGCTTACGCATCCTATCATTAGGTAGGTAAGGTCCCGGAGAGATCTTGTGGAAGCCTCTCACCCAGTTGCGTAATTTGTCTTGAGCTGTATCCCTAGTCTCTGTAGACTTGGGATTCTCGAAACCTTCGGACAATAAGGTCTGACATACATTACAAACCTGCGGGCTCCCAATAACGTAGGGATTCGGAAATAATATTGCAGGGGGCATGAAACCTGCTAGTATTATGACCATAAAAACCTTCACTCTTGATCTTGCAGAAGACTGCAGCACAAGTCATCTGGTGTTCTTCCTGTAAAGAAAAGAAACAAAATGAGTATATAATTGATTATCTCACTGATAATCAATATGTAAAAGTCATTTTTTAACAAAGTAGCTTAGGACAGTAAGCTATAAAGGGATAGTAGGAAACACATACTTGTGTATCCCATGCAAGCAACTGCTGTTACCTCCCCTCAGTGTTAGCTATGGGGAGATTCCTCTACCGAGGTAACTCCAACTAAAAGGGTTCTAATTCTTAAGGGTAAAAAAGTGTATGTCACTGTCCCTTTTTATTTCTAACTCTGGGGTAAGGATGACTGATCCCTCAATCTGAATATTGAAGAAATACTATTCTTTCAATATAGGAGCGGTACCAGCAGAAGCTCACCAAGGGTACATAAGATATGTTAGAAATAACTACTGTATAATCATACTATAGTTTTCTATTTGCAGCATATGCTATGTTGCAAATTACTGGCTACTGTATAATTATGTATAAAGTAGTTCAGCCATCGTTTTGCCTTTGTGGCAAGCATCTGATGGCACAGTCCAGCTGGCATGATGCTAACTGGACTAAGAAAAATAAAAGACATCTATTTTTGTATCCCACCCAACCTATTTGCTGTGACCTCCCTTACAATATTAAATCATAGAGTTTCCTGATCAGGGAGACTCAAGATAAGGGTTCCACACTTTAAGGCTTAGGAGTGTAACACCCCAGCCATTGAAATATTTAATATTGTAAGGTGATCTAAAAAACTGATTTCTAATCAGAATATTGAAGAAGTTATATTCTCTCAATATAGGATTGGGCTCAGCAAATACAGGGGTAGGGATACCCAAGATATATTGGAGATAACTACTATCATAATATATACAGTAGTTTTTTATCTGCAGTATATCCTACACTGCAAATATACCGACTACCTGTATAAACAAATACTGTAGATCAGCCGGCATAGCTAGTTCTTGCCGGCACATACAGCATGATAGCTAAAAGTGAGAGAGATAGCATGGAGTGAAGGCTACCTATTACTGTGTATACAGTAATTAAGGATGTAAAGTCTAATTTTACTGCCTTTCCCCAGAAATAAGGTTCAAATGGAAGGGGAGAATGTAACATTCAGGCTTCCATCCAGTCATAGTACTATTTCCCGCAAAGTGCTGCCGACACACTGCCGGCAGGCTAGCCTCCGGCAGTACTAGTACAGTCGTCATGCTGCCGGCTGAGTCAGCACCTATCTGTGGCGGTCTGGCCGGCGTTACTCCGGCAATAGAACTTGTGGTTAGCAGTTCAAGGGAGAACTGAAGAACCTTAGAGACTGAAGAGACTTTCCATTCCCAGTCATCATGGCTGCCGCCAGCCGCTGACAGCCGTCATGGCTGCCGGCAATTGGCATGGCTACTAGCAGTATGTATCGCCGCCACCAGCCGTCATATCCGCCGACAGATGAAAGACACATGGTCGCCGGCAACCAACTTGGCCGCTGGCAGGTGTCATGGCTGCATGCAGCTGTCATAGCCGCCAGCATCCAGACAACGGCAGTGGGGAGGGAGTCTGGCCGTCACCGGCAACTCACCAGCATCGGTAAGGTTGCAGGATACCGATACCATGAAAGGACAGAGGGGGAGGAAAAAGGGTCCTATAGGAGGTGTGGTAGGAGCTGGCAATTTTGCCAGACCTAAACACCTTAAAGAAACTCTGTTTCAGTATCGGCACCATCCCAGGCAGCAGGAGAATCATCTATTCTCCAGCCTAGGGTGTGCCAATACAGTTAAGGGGATGGCAGCAGTGCCACCTCCTCTCAACAAGGGAGAAACAGAGTTCCAGTGCCACGCCATCCTAGGCCTAAGAAGATACTACACTTCAGCCTAGGATCAGCGAGCATAGGAGTAGTCTACTTGGCCACAGGGAGAAGATGGCGGCATCATACAACCACTTCAGGTGTAGCCTAGGGAGGGATAGCCTCCTATGCCGGCAGCTTAGCTGGCAGGGGAATGACTATTCACCCTGCCAGCCGACTGCCGACACAAGACTAAATACTCTGATCTCCTGACCGAATCCCAAAACTTGCCATCTGTAGCTAAGGGACGAGATAGAAAAACCCTAGGTTAGTCATGCCTGAATTAAAAATTCAAGGCCGACCCATTAGGGTTGTAGCCAAAGGCTACACTCAGAGGGAAGAGGGATTACCCTTAAATCTCTAATAGAGACGAATATCGGTTATATAATATTCCAGGAGATATCTATCTCCAATGAATTGATAACCAGTACACAAGGGTAACCGGGGAATGTCGAAAGTATATGTTGCCTAGGTTAGGTTACCTACGCAAGGCGAGATCTCGGTTACCTATACAGTGAACCCTCGCTACTTCGCGGTTCGACAATCGCGGATTCACCACTTCGCGGGGTTTTTCCATAACCCATATATATATACATATCGCGGATTTTCCGGAAAATTCGAAAATACCGCGAAATCTGAAGACCCCCAAATACGATATTTTGTTACCTGTAATTCCATTAATACTGTAATTAGTAATATCTGCTCTTACTGATTGTTCATTGCATTACATATGATATATAATTCAGCACAGAAAGAAATAAAACACGAAAAGAGAATGTGATCATACGATAATTCAGTACGTAGTAAAATTAAATCGAACATGAAACGCAAATCAGATGCAGTCATACCATATTAGAATGGTGTGTACTGTAATGGATGTGCTTCTTTTCCATGAATCTTTTGTATGTATACGTACGTAGTACAGTACTGCATCCAATAATATTCTTTGTTGCAAAAATCACATTTCGAATAAGCGTACGAGAGAGAGAGAGAGAGAGAGAGAGAGGCGTAAAATAGCGTACGTAAAGTGTGTATTATTATTATTGTTATTATTATTATTATTGTTGTTGTTGTTAATAAAATCATTATTGTTATTATTATTATCATTATTATTATTATTATTACTGTACAGTATTATTATCATTATTTATTATTATTACGGTATTGTACTTAATCTACGTACGTTCAGTATGCGCGGGGCATCTTCTATGAGTAGGTAACCAACGCATCATAGTACTGTAAGACGGGTTGTGATTGGTTCAAGCGCTGATAGATGACGAATCAGAACTCAAGTTTTGTTATCTAGCCTGTGATTGGTGTTTTGCCCGCATCTTCTACCCGCAGCATCAAAGTTCTCGCGGGGCTGGATCGTTCACTCTCTGTTACCGCGTATCGCTGAGTAGACGTTCTTAAGTTTGTGAAGTTTAATCTGTGCTGTGTGCGACCTTTTTAAGTTGAACTTTTTGTTACAGTACTGTACGTAAATCCTACTGTAATGGCTCCCAAGCGTTCTGCTTCTCTTAAGGCTGGTAGTGAGCCTAAACGCCACCGAAGGATGATGACGATAGCTGAGAAGGTAACGCTTCTCGACATGTTAAAAGATGGTAGAAGTTACGCGGCCGCCATTTTGGCATTAACGAATCCACCGTTCGCTATATCAAAAAGGACGAGGCGAACATTAGAAAGACGGCTGCAATCACCTTTAGCAGATCAGCGAAGCGAGTCGTTACAACGCGTAATAAAACGATCGTACGCATGGAAGGTGCTTTAGCTGTGTGGATTGCCGACTGCCGGAAGAAGAACATAGCGTTGGATACGAACACCATCCAAACAAAGGCTTTGAGTTTATATGAGAATTTTGCTGCAAAGGAACCTAAAGACGACGACGGCAACCATGCTGAAGATGATGATGATGCAGATGATCCTCAACCAGGGACATCCACTGATTCCAAGCCTCAGAAATGTTTTTCCGCAAGCAAAGGATGGTTCGCGAAGTTTCAGAAATGCTTCGCCCTGAAAAGCGTTTCCCTGCATGGGGAGTCTGCTTCCGCTGACACTGCCGCTGCTGAAACTTACGTGAACCAGACGTTCAAGAATATTATCGCCGAAGGTGGATACAAGCCGGAACAAGTCTTTAATATGGATGAGACTGGCTTGTTTTGGAAGAGAATGCCGTCGCGAACTTTCCTGTTCAAAGAGGAAGCCAAAGCCTCTGGCTTTAAGGCATTCAAGGATCGCATTACCCTCGTGATGTGTGGCAATGCTGCTGGATTTTTGTTAAAGCCGGGGCTTATTTATAAGTCGAAAAATCCTCGCGCTTTGAAAAATAAAAATAAGAATCTCCTTCCCGTGTACTGGATGCATGATCAAAAAGCATGGGTTACGAAGATGCTGACCTCCAACTGGTTCCACCAGTGTTTTATCCCGCAAGTCAGTAAATATCTCTTAGAGAAGGGCTTGCCATTCAAGATCCTTCTCCTTAAGGATAACGCTGGTGGACACGCAACTGACCTGTCGCATGAGGGCATTCAGGTTGAGTTCCTGCCACCCAACACCACGTCATTAATTCAACCGATGGACCAGGGGGTTATCAGGGCGTTCAAGGCCCTCTACACGAAGAATACCTTGGCGGACCTCGTTGCGTGTGTGGATGCTGCCCAAGATGATGAGGATGAAGATTTCAACTTGAAGGCGTACTGGCGGCAGTACACCATAGCCACGTGCCTACAGAATATTCAGAAGGCACTTCAAGAGATGAAACCTGCAACCGTGAATGCGAGCTGGAAGAAGTTGTGGCCTGATATTGTTTACGACGACAAGGGATTTACTCCGTCGGAAATCCAACACTCTGCAATACGGAAATCTGTGCAGTTGGCTGCCATAATTGGAGGTGACGGGTTTGGCGACATGACGACTGAAGACGTCGACGAGTTGTTGGACTGCCATTCCCAGCCCCTAACTGACGCAGACCTCGAAGACCTGACGAAATCGGCAAGTGAGGAAGAGAGTGATACCCAGGAAGAGACCCAAGAAAATGTCGAAGAAACGGGCTTAACATTAGAACGGCTTGCCAAGTTCTGCAACCATATCAAGGAGGCGAAAGAAATGTTACAAGAGTGGGACGAGGATATGGTTCGGTCTATGCAATTCTCCAACAAGGTCGATGACATCATGACTCCCTACAGGATGCTCTTAGAGCGAAAAAAGAAGCAGCGGCAGCAACTTCCGATCACAATGTTTTTCCAGCCTCGCAAAAAAGAGCCAGTTCCTCCTGCTAGTACGCCTTCGGAAGAAATTGAAGAAGTTGAAGAGGTGTCCCAGGAAAAGACACCTCCGTCTGAAGAGACGTAAAATACTATCATTGACTGCACAGTAGAACACATCATCAGCTTCATCATCATCATTTCTACTGTGCAGCAAATTCATCGCCATCACCATTCAAGTTTTTCTTCAACTTCTTTCGTGGTGAGTACAGTAACAATCTTTATTTTTTACTTTAATATTCTTACTGCCTGTTTTATAGTTTAGTAATGTACGTACTGTATGCATTAAGTTAAAGGGAAGGTTTTAAAAGTCTACATGTTGTAACCTATCATATTTTTTTTGTTTAAAATTTACATTTACGTACGTAAAACAATCTCTCTCTCTCTCTCTCTCTCTCTCTCTCTCTCTCTCTATCTCTCTCTCTCTCTCTCTCTCTCTCTCTCGTAAATTGTTTTCCTGCTTTGCTACGTACAATACTGTATAATTTATATTTGTAAGGTAACATATTTTGTAAATGCTTTTACTGTAGATACTGTATGTACTGTATCATTATTTATCACTATCATCATGCGCGTTAAATGCCTTGTTTGTTCTGAGCGTGGTTGTTTACTGAGCGTACACGCCGTCGTTTCAGGCGGCGTCATAAAGAAAAACATTTCATTTGGAAGTCCTAAGAAAAATACGTAAACTAAAATATTGGTAATAAACAAATCAACATACAGTACAGTACTGTATAATCAATATAATCGATGCAAAAACTAACATATACATATATGTGTACTGTACACTAAATGAGTTTGTTTCTTCATTATGATCAGAGATGAACGTAAACAAAACATTGGTTGCCATTTTTTATCGTGCTTTTTAGGTGTTTAGGAAACGCATGATATAAAATCGCCTTTAATATTTGTGCCTGTTTTAGTTTAGGGTGCTGTAGTACATGCATTAAGTGTTCTGTACATTAAAGGGTGGTTTGTTAACAGTACTACGTACAAGGGAAGGTTTTAAAAGTCCGAATATACATGTTAAATAAATAGGTAAATATGATGTCACTACTTCGCGGATTTTCACCTATCGCGCCCGCGTCTGGAACCTATCTACCGCGATAAACGAGGGTTCACTGTATCACCGAAACTCTGACATATACGATCGAAGCAGGAAAAGGAAAATTTTTATGCTTTTAGATATCTTTACAATTATAAAAATGCCTAAATAGCTTCATAATGAATTATTAATGCTATTTTTAAAAACCGGGAATGTCGTTCTGCTAACTAAATAACACACCCAACGAACGACAGCGCCCATGGCGCCTCCGGTAACAGACCTAGCTCATATTCACAATAAATTACTTCAATTTCAATGTGAGACAGGAACTAAAAACACATATTGTAAAGATTCAATACTCAACTTCTCAGAAGCGAAAGAAGCTGGAGAAAGCATAATAATATCCTTGGAAATTGATCGAAAATGTCAGATCAACAGGGAATACCACCGAGCGAAATTGCTACAAAATAAGGAATGGTTGCCATCTTGGATATGGCGCTGTTGTGATTCTCAATAGTATGAGAACAAGGGTAACCTTGATACGGCTCCCCTTCTATTCTGCCACTTCCCCCCTCGAAGCATTAACGCTATTAGGGGTGCAGATTGCTATGTGGTGTGTCAAGAATACGTCCTCTGATATTATGCGATATCCTTGAGAGAAATTTAAGGATATTCGCGCCAGGAGTTAGAATTCTGGATACTTAAAGGTAAAATTCTTTGGGAATATCACTGTAGTACATATATCCCTTAGGAAGCTACTTATAGGAACTTTCATCAGGACGACATGGCTTGAGCCCAAAAAGAATCTTTGTAACATAGCTACATCTCTGGGTATATATATTTTTAACCTGTAAGGGAAGAAATACATATATGTTAGATCATCTGTAAATGCCACTCACTATTGTGAAAAGGGATTTTGACGAAGGAAAAATCTATTTCTGGGGAGATTCCTGTGACGCCCGGTGAAAAGGTCCTTCTTATCTCTTTTCTGATATAAATACTTCCAAATATACCAGAGAAAGTTAAAGCATGGAATGCAGAGGTTACTACCTCGCGCGAGCACCCAAAGGGCGTCGTGTATAAAGATAGGGCGTGTGAAAACCACTATTCACAGGTCGTCTTCCATTTAGATAAATCCTTCATCAATAAGGGGTGAGCCGCTACAGCGGCACTAACCAAACTCACCTGATCCACACCACTGACGCCCGACTCGAGCGCCATCTACACATCCTTCTTTTTGGACTCATCAGCGACGCTTCCCCTGTTGTTTTGTGCTTTGTGTTTTCGCTTGTTTTGGATTACTTCGCTATGGCTGAAGCTCTCCTTCCTCCTGCACCAATGTTAAGTACCATATATTGTTTTGGCATTATTTGTGACCCGGGCTTGTTCGCTTTATTTACTTATTGCGAGTGTTTTAGTGTGTCGGCTTGTTGCCGCCCCGCGTCCTACGCGGCCATTGTTATCGCTTGTTTACTTGCCCTAGAGGTCTTGTTTTGTCATGCTAGGTTCTTTTTAATCCTAAGTTAGATTATTGGCCAGGTGCCCTTATTTGAACCGATGCTACTTTTAAGTACTTATGTCGCTTTTGAGTCCATTTTTATTGTTACGAAGAATAGCGTTCGGGGTTTTATTATAGTTTAGTACCCTCCCCATTAGGTTGGCGTTTGCTCTTTACGAGTTTTTTCTTCGTAAATTATCCGTTCAGAAATTACTTAATTGATTTCACTTAGATGTTGGATATGTTTCAACACTGTGTACAAATGTTCACACGGCACTGGTGTTATTGGTTAGATTCTGCACTTATATAGAACAGTCCAAAAATCACCATAGTGATTTTCATTAAAGGGTATTACACTCGAAAGTGCTAATACCTGTTCACCCAATACACTGTTAAGTCCCAAAACAGTCCACTGTCCATCGCAGCACTAAACGACAGGTTTTATAACACTACCTGCCACCACCACAAAGTGTTTTATTTTATGCACTTGCTTTGTGTAATGTTTATAGAAAACTGTAGGTTATTTCCACCCTGTATATGAGCGGAGTCTATCAAAGTCCATATGTTGAAAGAAGTTCAACGAGGAAGCAACTTTTCTAGGATCGTGACCTGCGGGTGTACTGTCAGGATACGCTCTGCGAATAAAGTAGGTGAGTTTTGCCCTCAGTTGTTTTAGGGATAAGTTTGATCCTGAGGTTTCGCCTAGGAAGAGCTGTCCCTCCTTGAAGTCTGAAGTTCTTCAAAGATAGACCTTAAGACACTACTGGACATAGAGAGACATCTTCCTTCAGAGGGCAGATTCACCAAGGACCCCACCTTTTGGTGGCCAGCTCGTTTTTGGTGAGAAAGGTAGGATCGGGGAAAAGATTCAGTTCTCCCTCTTCTGTGAACTGAATATGGCCTTAGTTTCTAGATAGGGCCACTATTTCACTAACTCTAGCCCCTGAGGCTATAGCAAACAAGAATATCACTTTCTGTGTTAGATCCTTTAGGGTACAATCTTCGTTGTTCAAATTTGAAGCATAGTGTAAGACTTTGTCCATGGACCATGATATGGGCTTTGGAGGGGTTGCTGGTTTCAGTCTAGCGCATGCTTTCGGAATCTTATTGAAGATTTCGTTTGACAGGTCCACCTGGAAGGCGTAAAGAAGAGGTCTTGTCAGAGCTGACTTACACGTAGTTATTGTGGTGGAAGCCAGGCCTTGTTCATGAAGGTTGATGAAGAAGGAATGGCAGAAGTCTATTGAGAATTCTGTCGGTCTCTTTGTTTTTACAAAGGAAACCCACTTCTTACAAGATGATTCGTATTGTCTTCTGGTTGACTTTGACTTATATTCTTTTATAAAGTCGATGTTGCCTTTTGAGATCCCGAACCTTTTCTTGGCTGCTAAGGCGAGAAAATCATGAGATGTAGGTTTTAGATTCTCAATGATGAAGCGTAGACAGTCAACTTCTGAACCAGCTGGGATAGAACTGGATTCGGTAGAGGAAACAGCTTCAGCTTCAGTTCTATAACTAGAGGGAACCAATTGCTCCTGGGCCATCTGGGGGCCACTACTGCTGCTGTTCCCCTGAAGGATCTCAGCATTTTGAAGACCTTCAGCAGGAGATTTGTTGGATGGAACAGATAGATATGATTCCATCTGTTCCAATCGAGGGACATGGCGTCCGTCGCTTCTGCCCAAGGGTCCTCGTAAGGGGCCACATATCCAAGTAGTTTCTTGTTGTCGCTCGTTGCGAAGAGGTTGATCTGCAGTTCCAGGACTTTTTCCAAGATGAAGGAGAATGAGTCTGCATCCAGTGACCATTCTGTCTTTATCAGCTTTTGCCTGGATAGAGCGTCTGCCGTCACATTGCGGAACCCTTGCAGGTGAACTGCTGATAAGTGCCATCTTTTCTTCCTTGCCAAGCGAAAGATGGCTAACATCACGTGATTGATGTAAGGCGATCTCGAGCCTTGTCGGTTCAGACATTTCACTATTACTTCGCTGTCCAAGACCAGCCTGATGTGGGTTGATCTGTGAGGGGATAGTTTCTTCAACGTTAGGAAGACTGCCATGGCTTCCAGAATGTTGATGGGAAAGGTCTTGAACTAGTGCGACCAGTTCCCTTGCACTTTCCTTTGATGGGAATGGCCTCCCCATCCTTCTGGTGAGGCATCTGTGTGGATGACTACTGAAGGTTGAGGTGATTGTAAGGGAATTGTCCTTGTCAGGCTCTTGACCTTTGACCACGGCCTTAGAAGCGATCGCAGTAAGGTCGGTGTCAATCTCTGTTGATCTCTTTGAGCGTTTGATGCGTATCTTCTCCAGACTCCTGACGCATCTTTTAGTTGTGCTTTTAGCACTGGATCTGTCACTGCTGCAAACTGGAGAGAGCCCAGTACTCTTTCCTGTTGGCATCTTGAAATCTTGTTGAATTTCAGTAGGCTCCTGACAGATCCCGCAATCTCTCTCCTCTTCTTCGGTGGAATGGAAAGGCGGTGTGACTGCAAGTTCCAATGGATTCCTAACCATTGAAACACCTGAGCTGGAGAGAGGCAAGACTTCTTGTAGTTGATCTTGAAGCCCAGATGATCCAGGAACTGAATCACCTTCGTGGCTGCCTGCAGACAAGCTGTCTTGGATGCTGCCCACACCAGCCAGTTGTCCATGTATGCCGCTACCTGAATGCCTTCTAAGCGTAGCTGTTGGACAACTGTGTCCGCAAGTTTTGTGAATATTCTTGGGGTTATGTTTAGTCCTAAGGGCATGGCTGTGAAGACATAGTTTGTCTTCTGTAGCCTGAATCCTAGGTAGGAGGAGAGGGGGCGGCTGACTGGTAGGTGCCAATGAGCATCTGCCAGGTCTTTTGAGACTGTGTACGCCCCTTTTGGTAACCGGGTCCTTATGTGTTGTAGGGTTAGCATTCGGAATTTGTTGTTCTCGATGAACTTGTTGAGTGGAGACAAGTCTAGAATGACTCTGAGTTTGTCTGAGTCTTTCTTGGGAACACAAAACAGCCTTCCCTGAAATTTGATGTACTTCGTTTTCCTTATTACCTTTTTGTTCAAGAGTTCTAAGGTATATTCTTCCAATAAGGGGGTGGATTGTTGGAAGAATTGAGGAAAAGGGGGTGAAGTTTTGTTCCATTTCCACCCGAGTCCATTCTTGATTAGGCTGTGGGCCCAGGGATCGAAGGTCCAACGATCCCGAAAGTGGAAGAGTCTTCCTCCTACCTGGAGCATCTCATTGCTGAGATGTTCCAGAGGGTTTGTTCCCCTGACCATGTCCTCCTCTATCCCTTGAGGGGTTTCTTGTGGAGCCTCTTCTAGAGCCTCTGCCTTTAGAGCAAAAGGTAGTGGTGTACCTCTCAAAGCCTGGGTTAAATACTGGCGACTGAGCTACCAGCTGCTGGGGCACCATTTGGAAGGTGGTTTGTGGCTGGGCAACCATTTGGGGGACTGTGGTCATGGTGACAGTAGGATGTTGTGCAGGTCTGTGAGACACACGTGGCTTCTTTGTCTTCCTGTTCTTGGGTTGGGGACCAGCGTCAGAGGATGATTTCCTCTTGGAAGACATGCCTCACTTCTGGAGAAGGTTCGGCGGCTTTAGCAATGACCTCTTGGACCAACACTTGGGTAGAGGTCCTTGCCCCAGATGCATGAAGTGATCAACTTCCTGGGCTCATGTTTAACCGTTGCATTGGCAAACACATGCTCTCTACAGGCCCTCCTGGCCTTTACAAAAGCATACATGTCCTTAACCAGGGTAGCCATGTGCATCTTGGCTAGGACCATGTACATATCTGGGGTATTTGAAAGGCCTGCACACATCTCCAAACAGTGCTGGAGAGACAAAGAGGCAGCTAGTCTCTCTTTTGTCTTTTGTTCCCTTCTCAGAAGATGTTCCGACAACTTTGAAGGTTCTCGTTGAACTGTTGTGCTGCTATCTCTGGATCCAATTTTGAGACTGAGAAGGTTAGATGAACCTCATTCCATTCCTTCTCGCAGGTAGGCAGAGCTAGAGACAATGGTCTGCACTCCTCTAGCGTAGGACATGATTTGCCCGCGTCAACTGCTTTCAGCACGCAGTTGAGAGCTTTGGCCGAAAAGGGGAAAGCTCTGGAGGAAGGAGCAAGGAAGGTAGGGTGCCTCTTTCTCAAAGCTGAAACCTTCGAGTTGGTATAGCCGGCTTTATTTAGGGTACTAGTCAAGAGAGCCTGCGCCTTGTCATGTTCAAAGATCATGACCTCCTTAGGTTCCGTCTCCTCTCGAGATGCTGGTTCATCCCGCAATCTCACGTAACATTCTGGGTAAGCCGAAATGTTAGGCCAGAATTGGAGGTCTTCGAGGGGTTTGGCCCCCATCTTCTCAGAGATGTACAGTTTCCCATTCATCATGGTCATATACTCCGCATACCTCCAGGGGTTGGTTTCAGAGCATTGAGGTAAGTCGGAGACTTTGATAGGCTTGTGGGAGCCTCTGAGAACGCCCAAGCGTTTCGCTTCTCTGAATTCTCTCCTTATCTCTTGTCCTTGCGGAACAATTTCATCATCTGTTGCAGCTGCTCCAGGAGCGCCTCGCCCTTGTTTATCAGCGGATCCAAATGAGGAGTTGGGGCCGAAGAGGTTGACGGCACAAGTTGATATGCTGTTACAGAAAACTGAGGGTCTTCCGTTATCGTTGATGCGGATCCTTCTTCCTCTGCGGGTGACTGGGCCACCTCTTCTTCAGGATTTTCTTGTAGAAGATCCTTTTCGGTGTCTGAGGACACCTCCGACATCAGTTCTTAATGGATATCCATGCCTTCAAGAGCTTTATTAATGTCAGCCTCTATCGATAGCTGGATGAAGGGAGGATTGACCTGTGCCTGAAGCACAACCGCGTTGGATTGGGCCTTAGGGAACAGAAGGCATCTCATAGCTTCGTTTGGCAGGTAAGGTCCCGGAGAATTATTCTGGAACCCTCTTACCCATTTCCGAAGCGTTTCCCTCGTAGTATCCCTCGACTCCTTCGTCTCAGGATCACCAAAACCATCGGTCATCAAGGCCGAGAAGACGGTGCAACCCTTCGGATCCCAATACCTCAGGGTTTTAGTACCAATGGAGCAGGGGCCATGAGACATACACATCTTGTGGTCACAAAAGTCCCTGCTTTTGTGGTTGCAGAACAGGACTGCACACTTCACCTTAGCATCTTCCTGTAAGGAAAGAAAGAGTAAAATGAGTATGGGGTAATTTATCTCGCTGATAAATTTTCACATGCATAAAATAGTATACATTACTATTATTATTATAGCTTAGGATAGTAAGCTAACAAGGAAATATGAAAGATACATGTCTGTGTTTCCCCTCCAGGCAATTGTTATGACCTACAATATTAATATTTTCCATTTCCTTATTAGGGAATAACTCTCGTACGTAGAGCCGGAGTCAGTGTATACTAACACTAACTCCACCACTTGTAGAATATTAATACTGAAGGGTAATCAATGGTGTCCCGATGATCTAGGATACATCAGAATGTTGAAGGAATACTTCACCTCAACATTCTCCAAATGGTCTCAACAATGGACTGTGAAAGGATTCACAGAGTATGTTAGAAATTTCATACTACTGTATCATTATGTACTGTAGTTTTCCAACTGCTGTATTGTTTTACTGCAGGAATACTAGCTACTGTATTGTCTTATAATGTAGTTTTGCCGGTATGCTACCGCATTAGGCTAGTACCTGACGGCACTAGCTGACAGAGAGAGAGAAAGAATGGAGAGAAGGACTACCATATTATTATAGTTTAGTACAATAATTAGGGTTGTAGGGACTACTGTCTCTACTGCCTTCTTTCCAGAATGAGGATTCAAGTGGAAAGGGATAGAATGCATTGATTCTAGCTTCCGTCCAGCCACAATTTCTGTTGCCGGCTGTACTGCCGGTTACAGGGTTTGTGGATGGCAGTCCAAGGGAGGACTGAAGAATACTCAAAACTGTAATGGGTTTCCCACTGGCAGCCGTCAGGGCCGGCTCAACCTTTCTTGGAGGTTTGCTTCTGTTAGGGAGATGGTCGAAGCGGCAACCTCACCGCCTTTGTAGGAGCCCGGCCGGTAACCCAGTCAGCCTGACAAGTGAGTTGATTGTAGAATACTGGCCACAGGAATCGTGACGGTAAGCCGTCACTAAAGGACAGAAGGGGAAGGGAAAGGGTTTTATATTTTACATAGAAAGGTGGCGGCAGGTATGCCTCCTACTTTCGGCTATAAATCAAGGAAACATAGTTCCCTATACCAGCGCCATCTTGGGCAGCAGAGGAATAACAATTCCCTAGCCTGAGGCATTGCCGGATATAAGACATGTCTTCTAGTCCACTAGGAAGAAAGGTGGCAGTAATTATACTACCCACTTTCGGTTGTGGACTAGGGAAGCCAAACTTCCTATGTCAACAACGGTGTAGCCGGCAGGGGAATGACTATTCCCCCATCGGTAGCGTTGTCGGCATCAAGGCAGAATACCCTGAGTCACTGTCGTATTTCACTCACCGGCAAAGAAGATCGACAGGAAACACTATCCCAGTCAAGCCGGAGTACACTACTCAATGGCAATGACAGAAGATAGGGTTGTCGCCTGGGCTGGCGGCACTCAGTGGGAAGGAAGGGTTTATCCTCATTTCTCTAAAAGATAAGATTTCTAATTATGCTAGTAATTCTAGGAGATAACTATATCTCCGACCGAATTAATAAAAACGACACTAGGGGTTAAACGGGGGATAACGTTACTAAAGTATACTAAAACGCGTTAGGCTAGCCTAACTCGAGTCGGGATCTTGGCTACGCTAGTACCACCGAGGCCCTATCGTATACGATCGAAACGTTTATTCGGAAGAGG
>NW_027171703.1:0-32402 GCF_036898095.1 Palaemon carinicauda
AATTGTTATCCATGAATGGCAGAGGCAAAGGACACTGAAAATGTCCTACCAGGACAATACCCTAGGAACTGACTATATATACTTATAAACATATATACATATCTACATATATATATATATATTATATATATAATATATATATATATATATATATATATATATATTAATATATATATATATATATATATATATATATATATATATATATATATATCTTATATATATATGACCCGATTTAGGTCGTATTTAAGGGGGGTTCAACTTCAACGTCTTGGAGGGAAACCAAGATAGAGACAATATATTTGATGGCTAACACTATTATGAGAGAGGGTAGGATCAAATGATAATCGAATTGTTAATTTTCCACAGCTGCTATATTCTATTTAAGCTACAAGGGCGGCCCTTAATTATCATTACGTTACTTTACTAAGAAAAGTCCTCAGAGAAATGGTACTTGTTGGCACTCTTGGCTGGCACCCGTGACCTGGACGTGTAGGGTCTAACCACTCAAGCCTCCCAACTCTAACTGACAAAAAACTATGGGCAGTTCAAGCGCCCACTTTGGCTCTCCTATGCCCTGATCGATGATTGGCCGTTTTGACCTGAAAGTCTTATGAGAACCAATAGAGAGAGATTTTAGAGACGCTAACTTTTAACGAACATTTTTGAGTGCCTAAGCCAAGCCAAGCCACATATTAACCGTCTTTCCTTTAACAAAGAAGACAGATCTGTTGACATTCACTTATTCCACACAGTAACAACCTGACTGTGCTTAGCTCATCACTCCCTTCCAAAAATTTTACGTCCCGTAAAAATTCACACTTATCAGATTTATTTTCTCAAACATTTTTTTTCTCTCTCTTTTTTTTCACTGAACACAATCTTTCTTTTTCCACTAGATGTTGCCTCTGATTACCACTCTCTTCGGGAGCATGCAAACATTAAAATTAAATACCCAAACCAAATCAAGGGCCTTTTTGGCGTGTTACAATTGCAAGTTACACAAGATGAATATCAGCCCACAATAGATCATACAGAAACACAAAATCAGGTTTAAATACATCGTTATCGAAATTTGGAGCACAAAATCAGAAAAAAAATAATGTTTCGAATGCAATAAAATTCCATAAGGACCAACAATCATCACATACACAAACTAAAGAAAATGATAAAAAATCAAGAGAAATCAAAATGAATAACTTCCAATCCTCAGCACTCTTTGATACATTTACCATTATAAGGAAACCATTTTTAACACATCCGTGTCACTGCAATAAAGAGCAAACTCAACCAGTGAAATAATAATAAAAAGAAAAACATACTTATCAATAACCGAGCAATATAAATTCTCCTAAAAAAAACAAAAACATAAGTAATGATGTTCAATTTTCAACCCATGATTAATTATTTACCTGTAATAGCACTGAAAACCTCCACAGAGAAATGAGAATTCTTTCAATACAGTATAACACAAACAATGGAAAACCATACATAAAACCTATTGGTAATAGCAAAATTGGTACCAACACAAAATAATGAAATTTGAATTATTTCCAACATAACATAAATGCAACAGAAATTTCTCAGTATGATAAATGATATACTCGTGATATGCTTAGAACAAAACCAAAAAAAATGAAACAAAATTTAATTCATCTTTTCACAAAACACTCGGAATGAACATACGTAAAAGACCTGATTTTTATGACCTCAATCACCTCGTGGTAGACATTATCTCAAGACCCATGTCCTCTCGCACTCTCCGTGCTTGGAGGACGGCACGGACACACGCCGTGTCTCTTCCTCACTTTCCTACCTGTCCCCTTGGGGAATGGACCTTTGACGTCCATATGCACCTCCATTAAACTTAAAAGGTACTACCGACCATGTTCTGGCCCTTGGTACCACATGCTTGTGGTTACTCACTGAGTTACACACATGACATTTATTGATAACCTAATTCCTTAAAAATACTGACACTCTTGCCATCCTTAGGGGAACTTAGCCATATACCCACATGCCACGCATAAGGTCTTACATCAATTACACAGATGACTTTCTCTACCAAAGGGGAAAGAAGAACAACGCTAGATCAAATTCCGTCTTCAATGAAGAACACACCCTTCCACCCTGCGCAAAAAATCCGGGAAATTTCATCTCCTACCTCATTCATACACTCATTCACAGATGCTCAGTCACGGGGGCATTCATTCCCTCTCTCTTCCTCCGTAGTCGTCAAGATCTTCCCGTTTTCTATGCGCTCCATCCACGGTCTACTAAGCCTACTTCTTTCGTTGTTGTTCCTTCTGCTTCCGTAGAGTTATTACATCCGGTCTTCGTCGTAGGATCACTGAGCCCGTGTGTGGGCTCTGGCCGTTGTAAGCACCGTGCGCTCCTTACGTTTTGCGGGCATCCATAACGAGCGGTTCTTCACCCTCGTTACACACATGATTCCACTTCTATTCCAAGACGGGAATAACATTCCAACTTCCATTGTCGGGAGCGGGGGTGAGGGGTTTCCTGCTCACCCCCTCCTCCTCCTTATGCACTCCCTGGGAAGACGACCTACCCTCGCTGGTAGGGTGGGCATCCCCCTACTGCTCACTGGGGGAGCATCTAGCTCCCTTCCCCCACACTCTGGGGCAAAGACGGCTCGCTGACTCCATAGCACTCCCGTCCCCAGTCCTTGCGGTCTGACGGACGGCCCGAGGGGACCATTGGTCCCCTTCCCGCGTTGTCTTCCCCTTCCTGCGTCGTCTTCCCCTCCCTCTCGTTGGGTACAGGGGAAACATGATTTCTTCTGCCGACGCTGTTCTTCTTTTTAAACAGCTTTCAGATGGTAGTTTGTGGCCTGACATCCATGACACTACCGCTGTTCAATCGTAGGGCCATAAAGGCCGTAGGTGGCCATCTGTTTAGTACCACCCCTCAGTTCCAACAACCGCCAGTCGCCACATACTACCTCTCAGACCTCTGCCTCTCGAGGTTCTCTTCTAAAAACACCTCATCCTTGGTAGGTTGTCGATGTCGGTTGAGTGTCGGGCTGCCTCTATGGTTGTGTATCTGCTATCATGTGCGTTGAGAAACGTTCACCGAGTACCGGGCATACATGAGCTACACTTCATTTCACCCCTCTCTCTCTCCGTCACTGCCACTCGACGTCGAACTATCTAGTGGTTAACCATTGTCACTAGTCTCTTTTGTTTCCACTTTTTCAAAAATCTCACGTCGGCTAAAATCACTTAGCACTGACGTTAATTTGTTAATAACCCCACCCCACACCTGACACCATTTAATGTGACCCGATTTAGGTCGTATTAAGGGGGGTTCAACTTCACGTCTTGGGGAAACCAAGATAGAGACAAATATATTTGATGACTAACACTATTATGAGAGAGGGTAGGATCAAATGATAATCGAATTGTTAATTTTCCACAGCTGCTATATTCTATTTAAGCTACAAGGGCGGCCCTTAATTATCATTACGTTACTTTACTAAGAAAAAGTCCTCAGAGAAATGGTACTTGTTGGCACTCATGGCTGGCACCCGTGACCTGGACGTGTAGGTCTAACCACTCAAGCCTCCCAACTCTAACTGACAAAAAACTATGGGCAGTTCAAGCGCCCACTTTGGCCTTCCTATGCCCTGATCGATGATTGGCCGTTTTGACCTGAAAGTCTTATGAGAACCAATAGAGAGAGATTTTAGTGACGCTAACTTTTAACGAACATTTTTGAGTGCCAAGCCAAGCCAAGCCACATTTTAACGTCTTTCCTTTAACAAAGAAGACAAGATCTGTTGTACATTCACTTATTCCACACAGTAACAACCTGACTGTGCTTAGCTCATATATATATATATATATATATATTATATATATATATATATATATATAATATATATAATATATATAATATTATATATATATATATTTATATATATATATATATATATATATATATATATATATACTATATATATATATATATATACTATCAGCTGACCATATATGCTGTACATATTATAAGCATCTAAGATCAGGGTAGGCCAGACAATGGCTACTGATGACTGCCGGCAGAACTATAGGGTCCTCTAAATTGCCCAGGCAGGAATGTTTCCAGTAAGTAACCACAACCCTAAATTGTCCCCATAACAGAAAATCAATGTATCTGCCTTTTCTGTTTTCATTGGTGGTCATAACATAAGGGCCTGGAGGAATGCTGCTTTCAGTAAGACTTAAGTAGCAGTGCCACGTGAGGTTTAGAGAGCTTTGTTCACCCCTGTCTTTATATTACTAAAGAACTACAACACTCTGTGAAAAGTATATATACACCATTGACCTATTTTCAGAATGTCCGTTCTTTTAGTAAGAAAACTTTGAAGTAAAAGATCAAAAAAATGTGAAAAAGCTATTATTGGCTTAATGTGCTGAGCTTGTGTTTTATTTATCACTTGGGGTGCATTGCTACAACGACTTGGGACATTTGTTTACTAAATAAAAATGCTCTAGTTTTTTCTCTCTCTCTTTCTTCTCTGGTACGAAATTTATGATCTATTTTCTTTCCCTTGGGGGGAACTGAAAAATATTAGCCTTGGTGAAAAGAAATAATTTTTCTATCTTGTTATATTCAGAGGCTTCTGTAAAAGTTCTTTTGAAATATGATCAGAGGTGTTTGTAACATAGGAGATATTTGTCGTTGAAAGAATTTTCTTTTAATGACTTATCGTTAAAAGAGATAACTTTTATCAAAACAACAATAAATTCTTATTTCGCGAATGCAGAAGAGATTTGGTATTGAATCTCTTAATTCAA
The DNA here is from genome assembly GCF_036898095.1 of Palaemon carinicauda. Classification (NCBI taxonomy): domain Eukaryota; kingdom Metazoa; phylum Arthropoda; class Malacostraca; order Decapoda; family Palaemonidae; genus Palaemon; species Palaemon carinicauda. Next base: position 4,815 of record NW_027171703.1, read on the forward strand.
ATACTTTAAAAGTAAAGGATTTGTTATCACTAAATCTTCCTGGAAAAGAAAGGTTTCTCATTTGCTCATTCACTTCCTCAGACTTTTATTTCTAAAGAGACAAAACTTCGACTGATGAAGAGAGTTCGATGTTCGAATGACCTCGGATCAACAGACAGACACAAACACATAGTTTAACCACCCCGGCTTACATTCCCTTTTTTCTCAAATATAAATGATAACATCATATTGGAGAGAGAGAGAGAGAGAGAGAGGAGAGAGAGAGAGAGAGAGAGAGAGAGAGAGAGAGAGAGAGAGAGAGAGAGAGATTCATAGAATCCAAATACGCATTGCCAAAAATTTGTTATTGGTGGTATTAGATGGAATGTGTGTGTGTGAGTAGGTGAGATAATGGATATAGATACACTTGTGTGGTGTGCGTGTAATGGTAAAGAAATATAAAACCCGACAATCCAGAAATGAAAACTGTCAGAACATCAAACGGAAAAAGAGGTCAAAGTATTATGGAAGATTTTTTGCGTCAGTTTATTCAAACAAATGATGAAAAGAGAGAGAGAGAGAGAGAGAGAGAGAGAGAGAGAGAGAGAGAGAGAGAGAGAGAGAGAGAATGATATGCAAATAGTTTTGTTGTTAATAGATTGTATTTGTTGTGTCATATGAATATTAAGAGTAAATAAGATCAAGATTCAAATGTAGTTTTGTGCAGATCTTAAAAGGGCAGATCAAGCGTCCCATTGAATCATTCAGAAAGTTGATCAAGCTTTTGGAAAATTATTCTAGTTAGTTTGGTATTAGTTAATAAAAGATCACCGATTTTACTCCATTTATGTGAAAGGTGGTTTAGAATTTATGAAACCATTATGAATGATACGCCAACCCCCCCCCCCCCCCCCCCCCCGCGTCTTTCTCTCTCTCTCTCTCTCTCTCTCTCTCTCTCTCTCTCTCTCTCTCTATCTCTACTCATGGCATCAGTAACTTGAGTCTTTCCAATAGAGGCGCTCTTCACCAGATGTTCAGGTCAAAGGTTAATGCCCTCTGGATAAAAGGCCCTTCGTGCTTTTAGTTGTAAACACATTTCTCACGCTCACTCCCAACTCTGCCGTTTAGTCTAGTTCCTTTTATTCCTTAAAGTTATATTATCTATTTCACAAGTATACTTATTTCACATTCATTATCATGGCGAAAACACAGGGCTATTTTCCCTGTTGGGGAACTTAGGCTTTTAGCATCTTGACTATCCAACTGTGATTATAGGTTAGATAATAATAATAATAATAATAATAATAATAATAATAATAATAATAATAATAATAATAATAATAATAATAATAATAATAATAACTCTTTTTATCAACATTGTGAATCAAATATTGTTACGAAGGTGTTGACCGGACCTTCACTTATTGTTGCATTAGTTTATTACTGATTCTTTCTTTCTATTTTTCAAGAGTTTGTATTTGATTCTAATCTTAATTTTTTCTTTCTTTCTCTGCTATTTTTGCTTTCTTCTTTAGTTCTCAAACGTGAGAGAATATTAGACTAATAGTGAAACTATGCACATCGGCATTCCAAGGAAAACAAATCTAAAAATATCAATATGACAAAGAGAGAGAGAGAGAGAAAAGCGGGGTTAAATGTTTCGTAGTAACGTTGTATGACACTGACAAAATTAGTAGAAATTATCGGATACTAATAATCTGATCAGTGTTATTTTCTTTTGCAAGATATGAAATATAATTTTCTTAATTCTTTCCTTGGGCAAAAAAAAACATCCTCAACTACAGATTTTAATTGAGGCAATAAAAACAGTTAAAAGAAAATGTGTTTCAAATATCCATTTCGTCTTCTGAGATCTTTGCTTGTGACGTCATCACAACACCTGACTTCTTTCAGTGGCCATCCACCAGTCAGGAGTGCCAACCTCTGAAACCACAAAGTACTTTCAAACACAGAAAATATGACGAATTAAATCTTGTTGGTATCTCAGCGTCATCATATTTCCTAATATATATTTCATTTGTCGGGATATATACTAGATCATAGAGTCGTTATATCCTGTTCTTATGGTAGTTTGGTTATTCATGGTTCGGGGAGAAGGAAAGTCCAGCTGCCTTTAAAAGTCATTACTTTTATGACTAATAACAAAATATATCTATAAAGGAAAATGTAATACCAAATAAAACATAATTGCAAATAGTAACATTATATAAAACAATAACTTATGTGACTATGACAAACATTACCTCTTGTGTAAAAACCTTCCTCCCCTAAACTGTTTCTCTTAGTTGACAACAGATGATGTTGGAAACTGGTTTATAGTCAAAATTAAAAAAAAAAAAAAAAAAAAAAAAAATGGCAGAACAAATATGGACTATAATCCGAATGTTTAATTACTTATATCTCGCTAATTACAAGAAAATGCATTTACTATTTGCATTTAATGGGTATAATCGTATCTATTAGGCATAAGCACAATATGAAATTGAATTACTCATTCAGATTATGTTGAAGAATAATTATCCTTTTTAAAACGATTATGATGTGATCCTGGTGATTGATCATTATATTACCAGCATTGTTTCCACTTGACTCCTCACAAGCAAAATCTTATTTAGATCCAGCATTGCCACATTCAAATGTCCTTCACATTTCCGTATGTTATTACATCTTTCCACGTTGGATCTTTTCACCTTCAACGATGAACTATCAGAATTCTCTCTCTCTCTCTCTCTCTCTCTCTCTCTCTCTCTCTCTCTCTCTCTCTCTCTCTCTCTCTCTCTCTCTCTCTCTCTCTCCTCTCTCTCTCTATATATATATATATATATATATATATATATATATATATATATATATATGTCCTTCGTCGTTGAGATAATGATTATACTCCCTTGAATAATAACGTTGCTGGGAATTAGGTGTTTCCCTTTTGTAAAGGCAACAGGTTATGCCTACAAGAAGTTATCATTATCTTGAAATACATCAGAGGCAAAGAGGGAAAAAAAAGTTTTTAGTGAAGGTGTGAGATAACAGGAAAGGAAATGGAAATGGGAATAGGAATGGGAATGGGAATGGGAATCGGATACAACAAAAGGGAATTCTGGAAGGCTAAAGGTTTTCGCTTTCTCATAGGTGAAGGAAAGGTCACAAAGAAGGATGGAAGGAAGGAATGAAGGAGTTTGTGCCGTTGGACTTCAGGTTTGATAAGGAAAAGGAAACTTGTATAAGTGAAGGAATCTTTTCTGCAAAAGAAGAGAAGATTCTTGTTTTCTTTCTATTGAAAGGAAGAAGCCGAGGGTGACGGTGACGAAGGGAAAAGACCTGCTATACACCTTAGGCTATTTACGCTTGTCAGTCTGACTATCAATGAGTGAATAGGAATCTCTCTCTCTCTCTCTCTCCTCTCTCTCTCTCTCTCTCTCTCTCTCTCTCTCTCTCTCATGCTTACATTAATCACACTACATACGCTTCATCAACGATATCCCTGCCAAAAATAATTGACTGTGCATTAAGGAAGCATATTCAAACATTAATACTGCTTCCTGCATCATTAACAGCTTTCAATCTAAGAAAAAAAAAAACATTCATTTGTGTAATCTTGTGTTTCCTATTTTCATTTTCCGTGGGGTTCTTTTGAATCTGAGCATCAAATTTCTCTGCGTTTTTACACACATTTATTTAATATATATAAATTATATATATATATATATATATATATATATATATATATATATTATATATATATATATATATATATATATATATATATATATATATATATATATATATATATATACTTAATTTATACATATATACATACATATATATATATATTATATATATATATATATATATATATATATATATATATATATATATATATATATATATATATATATATATATATATATATATACTTAATTTATACATATACTGTATATATATACATATATATATATATATAATATATATATATATATATATATATATATATATATATATATATATATATGATAAATTTTGCAAATTTTTACGTGTTTTTCATATTCAAATAAGCCATATATATTTTTGATATATTATTGTCTGGATTCTCTTAACGACCTGGGGCTCTGATCCCGAGGTCGTTGAGAGAATCCAGACATTAATGTATCAAAAATATATATGGCTTATTTGAATATATATATATATATATATATATATATATATATATATATATATATATATAATATATATATATATATATATATATATATATATATATATATATATATATATATATATATATATATATATATATATGGATTAAACCTTTATTTTATCACCAAAAGATTCATTTCCTTACCATGGTAAAAACATTAAAGGTTACCACCATAGAGTATTTATATCATAAAGTGAATCATACGAAAAAACACGAATAATAAATTATTATTATTCACAGCTTGGAAAATTATAGACACAAAAACTATGTCTTTTATGAGCCTTCGTGCTGTTGGACATCATCAGAAAAATATTGGAAGAAGATGAAGAAAACCTCATTTATGAGGGTAAATAAACCCATTGTGTACAACGTTCCCCAGGATCGTTCAATACCAGAACACGATTAGAAGAAAATGTTGAATATCTAACGGATATAGATATTAATGAAGCAGATATTGTCACGGCTATAAACGAAATTAAAAATGGATCGGCAGCCGGACCAGATGGAGTTCCAGCGATTTTGTTAAAAAAAACTGCAAACACTATCGCGAAGCCGCTTGCAATACTGCTAAGACAGAGTGTAGATATGAGCAAGATATATGTTATACATAAATTTGCTTATATAACCCCTATCTTCAAAAGTGGATCAAGACTAGAGGCAAGCAATTATAGACCTGTTAGTCTAACATCACATATTATGAAAGTGTATGAGAGGGTAATAAAAAAGAAAATAATGAACCATTTGGTAAAAAATAATTTGTTTAATATGGGTCAACACGGTTTCGTACCTGGAAAAAGTACACAGACCCAACTGATAGCACACTATGAAAACATATACAAAAATATGATAAATGAAAAAGACACAGATGTGATCTATCTAGATTTTGCAAAAGCCTTTGACAAGGTAGACCATAACATATTGGAGAAAAAAATGAGAAAGCATAATATTATGGGAAAGATAGGAAAATGGGTAAAAGAATTCCTGCAAAACAGAAATACAGATAGTGGTTGCAAATGACGAGAAATCATATGAAGCCCAGGTAATATCTGGTGTGCCACAAGGTACGGTATTAGCTGCACTGCTGTTTGTTATTATGATCTCAGACATAGACTGTGATGTTGAAAAGTCCGTAGTGAGAAGTTTCGCCGATGACACAAGAATAAGTAGAGACATTACTTGTGATGAAGATAGGAACTCACTACAAAGAGATCTAAACAAAATATATGAATGGGCGGAGATAAATAGGATGGTATTTAACTCCGATAAATTCGAATCAATGAATTATGGAAACATAGAAGGAATGGTGTATGCATACAAGGGACCTAATAATGAGACAATCACAAACAAGGAAACAATTAAAGACCTTGGTGTAATTTTAAATAGGAATATGTTATGCAACGACCAAATAGCAACACTGTTGGCTAAATGTAAAGCAAAAATGGGAATGTTATTCAGACACTTTAAAACAAGAAAAGCTGAACACATGATTATGCTTTACAAAACTTATGTGCGTAGTACACTCGAGTACTGCAATGTGATACGGTACCCACACTACCAAAAGGATATTGCACAAATAGAGAGTGTACAAAGGTCCTATACTGCTAGAATAGAAGAAGTTGAGGACCTTGACTACTGGCAAAGACTGCAATCTTTAAAACTATACAGTCTAGAAAGGAGAAGAGAACGCTACATGATAATACAAGCATGGAAGCAAATAGAAAGAATTGCTGAAAACATCATGGAGCTTAAAATATCAGAAAGAGCAAGCCGAGGTAGATTAATAGTGCCCAAAAATATTCCAGGTAAATTGAGAAAGGCGCACAGGACATTAATCCACTACGCACCAGCATCGATAATGCAGCGACTATTTAATGTGCTGCCAGCTCATCTAAGAAACATATGAGGAGTGAGCGTAGATGTGTTTAAGAATAAGCTCGATAAATACCTAATATGCATCCCAGACCATCCAAGACTGGAAGATGCAAAATACACCGGAAGATGCATTAGCAACTCTCTGGTGGATATACGAGGTGCCTCACACTGAGGGACCTGGGGGAACCCAAACAAAAAAATAAGGCAATAAGGTAAGGCTCTTTCTCTCTCTCTCTCTCTCTCTCTCTCTCTCTCTCTCTCTCTCTCTCTCTCTCTCTCTCTCTCTCTCTCTCTCTCTCTCTCTCTCTCTCGATGAAATATTGCATCATTAGATCTTGATCTTTTATATTGTTCGCTCCTCAGAAATTCAATTGCCCAGATGAAAGCAAGAGAAGAGATAAAAGAAGGAATAATTGAAGGAGATAGAAAGAGCAAGAGACAACTGAAAGAGCACAGGAGACATTCATTACATCACCTTACCTCACCTAAGGAGACCAATAAGAGAAAAAGCGAAAAACATATTAAGAGAAACACACATTTAGCTCAACATTATTCATTTCAACATTACTCAACATAATCACCAAGATTGCTTCATTGTGATTTTCAAAATAATGGATAGAGAACTTGTTGGAATATTTTATTGTAAATTTTATCTCATATCGTTTATTTATTTCCTTTTTTCTTTTCCTCGCTGGGCTATTTTTCCCTGTTGAAACCCTTGGGCTTATAGTATCTTGCTTTTCCAACTAGGGCTGTAGCTTACATAATAATAATAATAATAATAATAATAATAATAATAATAATAATAATAATAATGATAATAATAATAATAATAATAATAAAAATAAAAGTAGAAACAAAAATTAGATATTTTCGAGTTTGACAATTCTTCGCAAAGTCAAATCGATGGATTTGCTTTTGCGAAGTTTTTTTTTTTTTTTTTTTTTTTTTTTTGGAGGGATATGAAATCGTGTTTCCAGTTTTGGATGGGATAAAGAAGCTTTGTTGACCGATTCGGTGTTGGTCGACTCAAAATGAAATGAAATCCAAAATGTATCGGATGGAATTTCTTTTATGCACAAATAAGTCAGCAAACACATTTCGTTTTACACACACACATATAGATAATAATACAATGAATATTGCAAATGTTATGTAAATCTGTTCTTGTGGGGAATTTACTTATTTGTTAGACCTTTTAAGATTTGAGAATTCAAGCGATATAGGGACTCGGCCTAATTAAGTAGTTGCCCGAGTAATTTGAATAAAGCGAAGTCAAATATATATATATATATATATATATATATATATATATATATATATATATATATATATATATATATATATATATATATATATATATCTGTATATATATATATATATATATATATATATATATATATATATATATATATATATATATATATATATATATATATATGTGTGTGTGTGTGTATATATGCAATATATATATATATATATATATATATATATATATATATATATATATATATATATATATATATATATATATATATATATATATATATATATATATATATATATATGTGTGTGTGTGTGTATATATGCAATATATATATATATATATATATATAATATATATTATATATATATTATATATATATATATATATATATATATATATATATATATATATATATATATAATATATATATATATATATATATTTATATATATACATATATATGTATATATATATATGTATATATAAATATATATATTTGTATACATATATATATAACGGATTTTGAGCGAAGCGAAAAATCTATTTTTGGGTGAGATGGCCATGTCGTCCTGATGGAAGTTCCTATAGGGTAGCTTCCTAGGGTATATTACAACTACGGCGATATTCCCAGAGAATTTACCTTAAGGTACCAGAATTCTAACTCCTGGAGCGAGTATCCCTCGTGAGAGGGATATCGCGACATATCAGAGGACGTATTCTTGACACGCCACATGGCAATCTACATACTGGACAGAGATTTCGTCTCGTAGGAGGTGATTGGCGAGATACGAATTTGGGGAAAGAAAAAGGGGAGCCGCTCCCAAGGCTTCCCTATCCTCCGATTCGTATGCGTGCCTGGCGCCAATCCTGGCGCCATCTGTATTCCCTGTAGCGTACACGAGGTGCTACAGATACTGTATGTAGGGAGGGGTCCTACAGCCCTTTCTTAGAAAGGCAAGGGCGGGTCCATCAGGACGACATGGCCATCTCACCCAAAAATAGATTTTTCGCTTCGCTCAAAATCTGTTTTTTGGGCTCAAGCCATGTCGTCCTGATGGAAGTGTACCAGAGCATTACTGTATCTGTGAATTCTCAGAACGTGCCGTACTACGCGGAGGTAATTTTTTCCCGGTCGACTAGACCTAGAGACCTAAGATGTTACCGTTATACATCTTTTCAACTAACTATAAACTATGTTAGAGCTTCCTGCCCCCTACAGGGAAGAGTCCTACTAGACTCTGGAAAAGTCTCGAAGAGTACATATACCTATGTATGAATACCAGGCAAGCTAATATAGTGGTCTCGCCCTATATTAAGTAAAGCATAGTTTGTATAGAACCACTGCGTCAATATATATTGACCAGTAATCCGCACAATACTTGTATTGGACAAAGGTTTATATCCACATAGGAAGAAACTAATAAAACCGCCCTCGTCCCTTTATGGGACGGATTCCTCCCATTAGGGGACTACATAAACCAATGCAACATAGCTTGCATAACAGAACAATTCTACCAGAATTATCCCAGATAAGATACATAGAATTAAATGCTCAATTATACCAATAAATTGACACAGGTGAAAGAGACGCAAGGTTCTCAAGAACAAGTTTATTGACAGACAATAAATAGACGGGTTAACAACAAATATATATATATATATATATATATATATATATATATATATATATATATATATATATATATATAATATATATATATATATATATATATATATATATATATATATATATATATATATATATATATATATATATATATATATATATATATATATATATATATATATATATATATATATATATAAAAGAGGATAACCCAAAACTTTAAGCATAAGTATGATAGTAAACAGAACTTGTTTATCTGAAAGAAAAACCATTAAACGCCACTTTTTTAAGATACCGAGGTATCAAGTCATAAAAGTCTGTATTACAAATCAATCACATTAGCGTTAGAAACGCTCGGCACACATGTCTGTACTTATGCTAGGTTCACCTTTGAAAAAGGAACAGTCTATGTAGGCACTCGGTGCCCTCATTTAGTTTGTAGTACAGTATGTACCTACACACTCACCCTGAACTTAATCGTCCCAATTAAGACCACTGTTCCTCGCAGAGTTAAACAGTAGGGTTAACTACACGACCCACTGCTACCACAGATCTCTTTAGTTCCTCTACTTGCTTCGCATAGTGGCGAAAGAACACTCTGGAAGACTTCCAGCCCGTGTATGAACGGAGATGTTCAAAATCCATACAATTAAAGAAATTTAGGGATGAGGCAACTTTCTTCGGATCGTGACCTGCGGGTGTACTGTCAGGATCCGCTCTGCGAATAAAATATGTGATTTTCGCTCTGAGTTGATTCAGAGATAAATTTGAGCCTGATGTTTCTCCCCTGAATAGTTGACCACCCTTGAAGTCTGAAGTTCTACGAAGATAGACCTTTAGGCATTCTATTGGACATAGAGATGCATCTTCTTTCAGAGGGCAGATTCTCCAGGGACCCCACCTGTTGGTGGGTAACTCATTCTTGGCGAGAAACGTAGGATCCGGAAACAGGTTCAGATCCCCCCCATCTAGGAACTGAACACGACCTGCCTCTCTCGAGAGGGCTACGATCTCACTAACCCTGGCCCCGGACGCGAGTGCAAATAGGAAAATAACTTTTTGCGTCAAATCCTTTAACGCACATTCTTCATTGCTCAACAGGGAGGCGAAATGAAGAACTTTGTCTAAAGACCATGAGATGGGCTTTGAAGTGCTGAAGGTCTGAGCCTAGCGCAGGCTTTCGGAACTTTATTAAAGATCTCGTTACCTAGGTCGATCTGGAAGGCAAATAAAATGGGTCTCATCAAAGCAGATTTACACACTGAAATCGTGTTAGCTGCCAACCCTTGGCCATGGAGGTGGATGAAGAAAGATAAGCAGAAGTCTGTTGAGATCTCCTGCGGATTCTTTGCCTTTACAAAGGCCACCCATTTTCTCCAAGATGACTCATATTGCCTTCTAGTCGATTTGCACTTATATTCCTCTAGGAAGTCTATGCTGGCTTTCAAAATCCGGAAACGCTTTCTCACCGCAAGGGCGAGAAAATCATGAGCTGCAGGGTCCGGGTTTTCTGTAATGAAGCGCAGACAGTCGACTTCTGGACTCGCTGGGTCTGAACTGGATGTGGTAGCGGCACAAACTTCATCTGTAGTTCCAACGCCAAGGGGAACCACATACTGTTCGGCCATTTGTGGGCCACTATTGCCGCTACCCCCTTGAAGGATCTCAGTTTGTTGAGGACCCTCAACAGAAGGTTGTGAGGGGGGAACAGATAAATCCTGGACCATCTGTTCCAGTCGAGGGACATCACGTCCACTGCTTCCGCTAAGGGGTCCTCGTACGGGGACACGTACAGGGGCAACTTCTTGTTGTCTTTCGTCGCAAAGAGGTCTATCTGCAGTTCTGGGACTTGATTCAGAATGAAGGAGAATGATCCTGCGTCTAAGGACCATTCCGACTCTATCGGTGTGAACCTGGATAGAGCGTCCGCTGTCACATTGCGGACTCCTTGAAGGTGAACTGCCGACAGGTACCACTTCTTCTTTTCCGCCAATCGGAAAATGGCTAACATCACCTGGTTGAGAGGTGGTGACCTCGACCCTTGTCGATTCAAGCATCTCACAACCACCTCGCTGTCCATCACCAATCTTATGTGGATCGAGTGACGCGGGGAGACTTTCTTTAAGGTAAGGAGCACTGCCATAGCTTCTAGAAAGTTTATATGAAAGGTCCTGAATAGCTTGGACCAAGTCCCCTGGACTTTTTTCCGATGAGAGTGACCTCCCCATCCCTCCTTTAAGGCGTCTGAGTGAATCGTCATCGACGGGGGAGGTGGCTGAAGAAGAACCGACTTCTTTAGATGTCTGGCTTGGGACCAAGGCCTGAGAAGAGTACGTAGCCGAGGCGGCACTGGTCTTCTCAGATCTCTTCGCGCGTTTGATGCATACCTTCTCCAAACTCCGGTTGCATCCTTTAGCTGTGCTCTTAGCACTGGGTCTGTCACTGAAGCAAACTGGAGAGAGCCTAGTACCCTCTCCTGTTCGCGTCTTGATATCCTTTCGGAATCTAGAAGTCTCTTGACAGAGCCCGCTATCTCATTCCTTTTCTTCGTCGGGATGGAGAAACTGTGTGACAAAAGGTCCCAGTGGATTCCCAGCCACTGGAACTTTTGGGATGGAGAAAGTCGAGACTTTTTTCTGTTGATCTTGAAGCCTAGGTACTCTAGGAACTGGATCACCTGATTGGAAGCTTGCAAGCATTCGGTCTCGGATGCTGCCCACAGCAGCCAGTCGTCCAGGTAGGCTACTACCTGAATTCCCTTTAGGCGTAATTGTTTGAGAGCTGCGCTTGCAAGCTTCGTGAAAATCCTTGGGGCTATGTTTAGCCCGAATGGCATGGCTCTGAAGGCGTATAGTCTCCGTTGTAGCCTGAATCCTAGGTAGGGGGAGAGTCGACGGCTGATTGGAATGTGCCAATAGGCGTCTGACAAGTCTATAGAGACTGAGTATGCCCTCTTGGGCAGTAAGGTCCTTATGTGTTGCAGTGTTAGCATCTTGAATTTGCAATTCACTATGAACTTGTTGAGTGGCGACAAGTCCAGAATGACTCTGAGCTTTTCCGAGTCTTTCTTGGGAACACAAAACAGCCTCCCTTGGAATTTGATGGACTTCACCTTTCGGATCACCTTTTTCTCCAACAGTTCTTGAACGTACTCCTCCAGAACGGGGGTGGAGTGTTGGAAAAACCGAAGGCACGGGGGTGGAGTGCTGTACCAACTCCAGCCCAGTCCATTCTTGAGTAGGCTTTGGGCCCAGGGATCGAAGGTCCAGCGATCCCAAAATTTCATCAGTCTCCCTCCTACCGGTATAGTTTCACTTGTACTGCCGTCCTGAGGTCTTGCCTCCCTGACCACGACCACCTCTGAATCCCCTTCCCCTTGAGGGGCGCCTAGACGAGCCTCTGGCTGCTCCTCTAGGTTTTGCACGAAAGGAAGAAGACTGTCCTTCGAACGTTGGGGTGAATGCGGTGGACTGACCTGGCACAGCCTGGGGTACCCACTGAAAAGTGGTCGGGGTTTGTGCCACCATCTGGGGCACTGGAGGCAATGGCAATTGCAGTTGCTGTTGCTGTCTAAAAGGCTTGGCTGGCCGAGACGGTAGCCTAGTCCTCATATTCTTCCTCTTTGGTTGAGGACCCTCATCCGGGGAAGACTTTCTTTTGATAGCCAGGCCCCACTTCTGGAGAAGGTTTCTATTTTCCACAGCGGCCTTATCAACAACTTCTTTGACCACATCGGTAGGGAAAAGGTCTTTTCCCCAAATGTTGGAGGAGATCAACTTCCTTGGCTCGTGTCTCACCGTAGCCCCGGTGAACACGAACTCCCTGCAAGCTCTCCTTGCCTTGACGAAGCTATAAAGGTCCTTCGTCACTGTGGCTAGGTGAGACTTAGCCACCACCATGAACATTTCATGGACCTTGGGGTCACTTGCCATCGTCTCAAGAGTAGTCTGATGAGACATTGAGGCAGCCAGTCTTTCTTTTGTCTCGAACTCTCTTCGTAAAAGAGAGTCGGACAGCTTGGGGAGGTCCTCGCCGAATTGCCGTCCGGCAATATCAGCCTCCAACTTTCCCACTGAGAACGTCAGATGGACATCCTTCCAGTCTTTGTGGTCCATAGGCAGGGCCAGCGATAAGGGTTTACACTCCTCCAGGGAGGGGCAAGGCTTGCCGGCCTCGACTGCCTTTAGGACAGCCGCAAACCCTTTCTGTAAAAAGGGGAAGGCTCTAGCAGGAGAGGACACAAAAGAAGGGAGCTTCTTGCTCAATGCAGCTACCTTCGAGTTAGAGAAGCCCCTCTCCTTCATCGAGGATGAAAGTAGGGCTTGAGCCTTAGCGTGGTCCATAATTATGACCTCCTTCGGCTCTGTCTCCTCCCTTGAAGCTGGTTCTTTTCTCAGCCGGACATAGCAGTCCGGATATGATGCCTTGCTGGGCCAGAATTCCACCTCCTCTAGGGGAACTGAACCCAGCTTATCCGAGATGACGATCTTTCCAGTCGTCATCGGCATGTGCTCAGCATACCTCCATGGGTTAGCATCTGAGCATAAGGGAAGGTCTTTCACATTGAGCCTTTTCCGGGGCCCATGTGATTCTGCCAGGGACTGCATCCGCAGTTCCATAGCAGCCGCCTTCTCCTGATTCTCCTTCTGCATTTGTTGGATCATTCCAACAATCGAAGAGAGGGCCTGTCCCAGTTCTACTGGGAGACCGGCCGATGTTGAGGGAATAGGCTCCGGGATCTGAACCGGAGTAGCCGACACCTCGTCGACCTCATCCTCTACGACGTCCAGGGTTTGAACTTCATCCTGACCTTCTGCCAGGAGGTCTTATTCCAAACGCTCGTCCAGGTCAGACATCCTGTCATCTAACTGGATGTCTTGCATCGCGACTGCGACTTCAACGTCCACCTGAACCTGATCTTGGGGGATCTCCTCTTGAGGCTGGGGAATCACTGCATCAGCTGATGCCTTGGGAAAAAGATATGCCCTCATCTTCTCACTTGGAAGATAAGGACCAGAGGTGTTCTTTTGGAAGCCCCTTACCCAGGTACGAAGCTTCTCCCTTGCTATATCCCTTGATTCCGCCGTCCTAGGGGAATCAAAAGCCTCAGTAATTAGGTTAGTGCATACAGTACATACCTGAGGGTCCCAATACTGGAGATCATCCTTGGAGACAGCGCATGCTGCGTGTCTCCTACAACACTCATGTCCGCAGAGGTTCTTGCTGCGGACGTTGCAGAAAACATTTCCGCACTTCGGAGGGTCCTCCTGTAAAGAGAAGAGATTTCCATGAGTATCAAGTGAACTATGAATCACTGGATATGCATAGTATAGCATAACAATTCATAAAGGAAAGACACACACTTGTGTTTCCCTCACAACCCATTGTTGCAGCCTTCCAGATAATAAAATCAAAATGGTTAATCTCTTCTAGAGTAACCAATGCAAGGTTTCCAGAGGAAACAGGTGGAGCTCACACCTAAGCAATGATTTAAAAATCCTGGATAATAGACAGGAAAGAACTCACTTTCCTATCTGTAGGGCAGCAGCAAAGGGAAGTGCGAGAAAACACAATAGTGTTAGAAGACACAGTGCTGTACCAAAACCCTTACCATAGTTTTCTTCTTACTGTATATGTTATACTGAAGAATACTAGTACAGTATAGGGGGATGCGTGCCGGCCTGCCTTTGCCGGCCGGCACACACCATAACTAGCTTTAAAGTATACTACTTAACAGCTATAAGGCGGTAGCACTCTGGTTCAAATGCATGTGCCGGTCGGCAGCAACTGCCGGCTGGTAACAGCCAATGTTGGCTGGCAATGGCTGCCGGCCAGCAACTACACAAGGTAGTACCCAGCTGCCGGCCACACTCTTGGTGACCGGCAGACAAGGGCTGACATAAGCCGGCCGGCAAAGGTACAAGACCGATGCCAGCCGGCAGCAAAAGAACCAGAGGACTACACCTGCCCGGCTGCCGGCCTCATAGGCCGGCAGCCGGGTCAGGTACAGCACTAGAAGAAAAATAGAATGGATGCTGGGATAAGAGTGTACACAACCTCCAAGCCCGGCAACCAAAAGAGTGCATATAAGGAAGGGGAGAAACTAATTCAGGCTTCCTGACCAATGCCATCTGGCTCTACAGGCAGGCATGGATGAGGGACCAAGAGAGGTCCGGGCAGCACTCGAAAACATAAGACCCTTGCCGGCCAGCAGCTCTGCCGGCCGGCAAGGGGCTGAGTCAATTCCACATCCTAACCTATACTAGGTCCAGATGTAGAACGACGTACAGTACAGTAATGGCTAGGCCATTACGGAGAAAGAGGGGGAAGGGACAAGAGGGTCCTACCAACCTTGCTTTAGTGACAGATCACGCACAGCCAAGAAACTTATCTTAGCCTAAGGGAGATCTAAGGGGGAAGGCCAGCAATACTTGCCAGCTCCCAGAGCACCAAAGCAAGGAAGGTGTTGCTACTCCCAGGGAAAGAAACTTATCCTCCCCCGAGAACAGCAACAAGGACTAGTCTGGTAGATCACAAAAGAAGGAATCATATCCACAGAAACCTTCGGTAGTGACCTAAGGGAGCTAAGCTCCCTTTGTCTGTGTCAGGCCAGCGAGGGGGACTCAGCCCCAAGCCAGACAACACAGACTCAGACTAAAAAACTCTGTTGTTCTGTCCCTCTTGAACCATACTACAGGAACAGGAAGGTACAGTAACACCCCAGTATAGTTTTATCGAAAATAAATTCGGAAAAAACCACTTAGGGATAAGCCCAAGGCTTAAACAGAGGGAAAGGGATTGCATACCTTCTCCGAAGAAAAGAAAGCAACCGGGGAGTATGATAAAGTATACTAAGGCTCCATAAGCAACTAGCCTAGGCACCAAGAGAATCGATTACCTAAATCACCGAAACTCACTTGTATACTATCTTGGAAATATTCCACACAGTCTTAAATGTATAAAATATAGCCTAAAGCTTCAATAAAATTTTAATTACACTCGGAAAAAACCAAAATCATGCATGAAGTACTAGGACCAAACGACTAGGTTACATGGCCTAGCGTAGGCCAGAATGGCGAATACTTCGCCAAATAATACTAAGCACGAAAGGAAATCCTATGTAATGCTAAATAGCTAAAATTTATTAAAGCAAAACAACCAGGAATGTCGCTCTGACTAACTAAATTTATACCTAGCGAGCGACAGCGTCCAGGACGCCTCTGGTAGGCTACGGCTCTTGTATCAAAGATTAATCCTACTAATCACTCAAAATTTTACCAAGAGCCTACATTTATACATAAAAGACATTATACTCAACTTATCAGAGGCCAACGAAGACGGAGAAGCCATGAAAAAGTAGAATAAATCCAAGATTTGCGAGAAACACAGGAAAAAACACCGAGTTGTTAAGCTACACAAAAAGGAATACAGATGGCGCCAGGATTGGCGCCAGGCACGCATACGAATCGGAGGATAGGGAAGCCTTGGGAGCGGCTCCCCTTTTTCTTTCCCGAATTCGTATCTCGCCAATCACCTCCTACGAGACGAAATCTCTGTCCAGGATGTAGATTGCCATGTGGCGTGTCAAGAATACGTCCTCTGATATGTCGCGATATCCCTCTCACGAGGGATACTCGCTCCAGGAGTTAGAATTCTGGTACCTTAAGGTAAATTCTCTGGGAATATCGCCGTAGTTGTAATATACCCTAGGAAGCTACCCTATAGGAACTTACATCAGGACGACATGGCTTGAGCCCAAAAATATAAATATATATATATATATATATATATATATATATATATATATATATATATATATATATATATATATATATATATATATATATATATAGAGAGAGAGAGAGAGAGAGAGAGAGAGAGAGAGAGAGAGAGAGAGAGAGAGAGAGAGAGAGAGAGAGAACTCAAAATTGACCTTGGAAGAGTTCACGACACCAAACCAAGGAAACTTTTAGTTGAAGCTTCAAGTTTTTTAACCAGAATAATGATTCTGCTTCTTTTCCTAAAAGAAATTAACAGACTAAAAATTTGACAAATGAAATCGTGAATTTTTTGGTTTTTAAATCACTCTCTTTCTATGTTATGATTACTGTTATTTACTATTCTACATTACAGAAATTACTCTCTCTCTCTCTCTCTCTCTCTCTCTCTCTCTCTCTCTCTCTCTCTCTCTCTCTCTCTCTCTCTCTCTCTCTCTCTCTCAATATTACATAGTTCATGATAAGGACTTAGGCATCATAACTCTCTTTATGATTAAATTAATTTTGTTTCTATATAAACATGGTGAATTAGTTTGTCTTTGTTTTGTGAGAGTGACTGATCTCTTTAAAGAGGCAGAATGGTTGAAAGTATACTGTTATAAAGGTCATCATAAATTCAGTGCAATTATGATGATAAAGTTCAAGATCTCCATTAAGGAATTTAGTTCCTAGCTCTGTTTCAGCCTCATGAAACTGGAATCTAATTACAAATGAGAATTGAATATCCTTCATTTCAGGTCCACCAAAAATTTAAATTTGGTTAGTGGCAACGAAGATATATAGCAGTTACTACAGCAATATTAATTCAGACTCATTCCTGCTTTTCATAAAATTAGATTGGATCATTTTGAATGAATTCTGGTCATGATCTAGGAAAGAGGAGTTGGAGGGGCAGCGTCTTACTCTAGGGGCTGTCGCAATACTCTGTTTATATTTTGTGGAATCTAATAAAACTCCTAAAGAAAAGCTAGAACTCAGAGTATTTAGTTATTTTCAGCCTCTTTTAAGGGATTGTAAGGAAATAACCACTTTTCGAATGCATTAATATACTTGATGTCTATTAGGTCTTTTGTGCTTGTAAACGGGAATGGACACATTATGAAAAATATTTGTTTTCTTCCCGTCATATTAGATAGACAATTCTAAATTATATAAACTTAATGCCGAGGATTAGGAAATTATTTGAAGTCACTTAAAAGCATTTATTTTCATTTGATTTTCCAACGCAATTCATGTAAACTCAAACAGGTTTTGAATTCTCCACACTTCTCATAAAGCTTTATGTATCTATTCCTGAAAACATTATCGTATTGAATAATGTTTTTGTACCATATGTTCCAAGGCCAGTCATGTTCAAGTTTTTTTTTAAGTTAGGGAATGTTAAGAAGGATCCGTATTGGTGGGTCCTTCTGTCAGTCACTTTGGTTTGCCGGGAAAGGTTGATGATGATGATGATGATGATGAGAAACGGGACCAAGGTTGGGTTGAGTTGAACTCTATATAGGTGTTGCCATTTACTTACTTTAGGGATGAGCATAGCACTTTTAAGTGTGAAGTCCCTTATAAAACACATTTGATCAAGATTAATCCTTTTGACAATCTTGATTCTTCTCTAAAAACCTATTGAGAGCATAAGCTCAGTCACTCTTTGTTCCTCCTTGAAATACTAAAACGAAATCATGAAAATGTTTGAAGGTCTGACATTCATGCTCAACATCAATTCCTTATTTAATAAGAAATTTTAATAATCACGACACTCTTCCTAATATCAACTTGGAATCGCTTCCCAAGAACAATGGGATAAGATCAAACCGAAATGGAAATTGATCACAAAATCCTAAAACAAAGACTGTCTCCTTTTGTTCACTTAACAAAACACAATATGTTAAATTAATCTGCAGGTGATAGAAATACTAGGGGAAGTATCATCAAAACTGTAAATCTATATCTTCAAAACCAAGCTAAACTGGTTCAATATACTTACAGCAAAAGTCAAATAAAAGGGAAGTTTCAATACGAGAGAGAGAGAGAGAGAGAGAGAGAGAGAGAGAGAGAGAGAGAGAGAGAGAGAGAGAGAGACTCATCTCTGTAATTTAGAATATAGAATAACCATTAGTAGAACATCCAGGAGAAATATTACCTGAAAAAAAAATCTGTAGTTCATTTGCCAACCTTTAGTCTGTTTCATTTCCCTTAAAGAAACGGTGTCGTGTCTTTCATGTTGATGTTATTCAAAACTTTTTTTATTCAAATAAAAGCCTCTGTGGATTGACAGTCAGAAAGTTTCCCAAAGCAATTTGCATTCCTTTCTGCTTTTGTGTTTTCATTGGCTTATAATATAGGGATTTATATCACTTATTTTAAAAGATTTCTGCTTCTTTGAAATGGAAAAGTCAGCTGGATGCTGTAAAGTGAGCGAAACGGAAAGAAAAAAACAATTGCTTTTTGCATTCATGTTCGTTCAGTCGAAGCCTGCTTTGCGTCTTCAGTACTTGCATTATACATGAGTATTTTCACAATGAATAAGGAAGATAATTTTACTTATGATATCAATGGCAATAATAATAAAAAGAAAGAATAATAGAAAAACACTGAAATGTAAATGAGTCACGTTGTAATTAACTTGAATTGGTCTTTAAAGTCTCAGTGCTCTGCAAAAATACATAAAGCTGTGATTGATCCCTTCATTTGATTTTTGTCAATCTTACGCTAAGAAGAAAATAAAATTGGACCTATAGATAGATAGTGAAACTCTTTTCGGATAAAAAAGTAATAGGAATTTTTGCATGAAAATTAGAATGAACTTTCCATTTGTAAATCTAAACCGGATTTCATTCATGTAAATTAAGCTCATAAGAAGACTTCTGCTCTTTTGTTTTTGTGGTCTTTTTGCTGGTTTTATATAAGATCAAATCTTCCTATAAACAGAGGTGAAGGACAAAAGTATTCTTCCGCAATCTAATTTTGGTATCATTAGGTGGAAAATTCTTCAGTAAATTTCCATGAATTAATATTATGTTAATTTTTAGCAATTACTTCCACTAGTCCATAATGAAACCCAATTATTATTATGGATTGCATATGATTCAAGAAAAGGATAATCCACGCTGTGGAGAGATTGTTCATCTGGTGAAGATGATTGTGACTGCGAAGTGATGCAACATGTGCATACAACACAATCAGGATAACATAATGAAAGGTGTATTGATTGTGTGATTCACTGTAATTTCTTGTGGGAATTTTATAGTGGTAATTTCTTCGCATGGCAATTACATTTCATATATTATAATTGCATTGTAATTGTAGGGCAATATATCACAACGCCAGTAATGCTATCGTTAGGTTTCTTTCACCGCAAGTTAAATAAACCGCACAAAGCCAAAGAAATAAATAAACAAAAGAATACGGTGATCTAATTGACTCTCTCTATATAGGAAATTCTTAATAGAACTTTTCTCTTCTTGTCTCGCAAGAAGCAAACATCTGAAATAACTCAAACTAAACCTTCAAGATGACAACTCTGAAGTATTATACCCTACGTCGTGAGCATAAAATATAAGAAGAATTAGTGGACAATTGTTATCTACTAGGGAAAGAGCGAACAAGTGGCGAAAAAACTATTTGGAAATGTAAAAAGTTTTATAAAGTGAATTTTCATGCAAGAGTTCATGCAAATAAAGTTTGCATTGCAAAACGATTGAGAGAAAAAAATCATGCAGGCAGTATTGCTCGGGTTGAAGCTGCCAAAGTGATCAAAATAATTGAAGAAGAATTAATCACAACTCAAGAAACTACACATTGCATCACAACCAAAGCATACGTTAGAGTACCCATATATATATATATATATATATATATATATATATATATATATATATATATATATATATATATATATATATATATATATATATATATATATATATATATATATATATATATATATATATATATATATATATATATATATATATATATCAGTTGGCTTTAAGATGAAAATCTATGGTAAAACTAAAAGTATACTAAGGGAAAAAGATTCTATGAAAGTAAAGTTCTGTGATAAATCTAAGAGGCACTGCTAGAATACTGATGATATTAGCCGAAATCGTGTTGTTCTATTGCTCTCTGGAGGTTGAATTGGTACCAATTTTGACCGGGTAGACTAGAAAATAAGTACTCCGAGTAGGGATCCGAAATTTATTTGTCACATCGTAACGACCTTTACAAGGAAAGTCATTGACTTCCTTTAAATTACATATGAATATGATATATATCTGTGAAATTTCTTGTGGATCCTAGTCTTTTTTAAATAGAGTTTAAAACCTGATGAAAAAATAGTTGATTTCATAACTTTCATCATTTTATTTATGATATCCAGTAATGAAAATGTTCTTATCGACTTCATTAGAAAGGGCAAGCTTTTTTCGTTTCAGTTAAAGCAGAGAAATCAGTACAGGACCCGTGATTTGTAATTTGCTGTTACAATACTGTTGGTTAGTAGATTCATTTAATAGATCGTGGTTTGTTATTCTCAGAAGGAATTTACGGAAGTATCTCTTCAGGGGCCACTGATTCCTCACACTGCTGATCAACGAAGACTGTGATCAGGATCTTGGAGCAGATGGACAAAAGACCTTCCTATGTTGTGTATCAGGAGACCAACAGGTGTTCAACATTAGTCCAAATTCAACCTTTGTTTCTCACTTTTATTAGTCAATAACCTTTGCTGGTGATGTTTTATTTGATTGAAAAGACCTTCACCGTAATAGATTAGGTTAGACACTTATCAAGGAGGGTAATACAAGAGATGATTATTGTGAAAGAATATTTATCATCCTCCACTTCATTTATAGTTCACATTTGTTTAATAAGTTCGAAACTGAAATATAAATAGAAACCAAATCAAGATAATAAAACAACTTCTTCATAATTATAACCAATAAAGAGATACAAACATTAAACAACATATCGGGAAGAAAACAACAAAAGGATGAAATAAGAGAAAGGAACGAGAAGAGTAAATCTCATGGAGGCTTTCCCTCTGCACGAGGCTTCCTTCCTTCTCTCTTCACTATCGTCAGAAGCAAATGTCAACCATAAGACCTCAGAGAAAAGAAAACTAAAACCCAAGTCTGAATCATTTGCTGTTATTTGGGAAACCTTTTCATGTTCCAACCCTGCCAAACCTCATTCATAGTTGACATATCCTTCTTAGCGATGATCCTTCGGGAATGAGAAAAGAGATAATGAGCGAAGGAAAAAGATGATCTTCACCTTCAGAAAGAAGAGAATGTCCCACACATGTGTAATTCGGGTTAATCCATTGCCTCCCAATGTAAATTCAGATCAGGAACTGCAATAAATCTCCCCCAGGGAGGAGACATGCAGGACCATACATAAACGTTCTCATGAATAATGTAATACGCAACTTATGCTGTGACCAGGCCAACGGACTCTTAAAATGGGTCGAGTATTGACCTAATCCTAAGAGGTGGAACAGGATCTGGGAGCTAGAAGGACCCATCTTTCAGTAATATAAGTAAACGGCTCAAGGCTGTTGAATTGATTGGTTGTTTTTTCCTTGCATATGTTTAAAAGTTGCTTTCTAAAGCTTCCTTTATTGTGTGATTATAATAATAAACATGCAACAAGGATCAAATACAATAAGAGACAAAACGAGGCATGATACTACATTGATACTAAATGTAATTCTCAACTCAGTGACTAAAATATCCATCCAAGTGACGACACTATTAAAATATGATATTCTTTTCACTAACAAGTAATTTTTTAATCTCAACATAATATATCCACAAATCTAAAACAATGATATGAATACAAATATTGTTCCACATATCAAAACTTTTTTCTTTATGCAGGATAAAAACCCAAAAATGAGAGATGGTCGTAATGGGATATTTCCAGTATTCATATCAATTTTACCTATGTAAATTTCATCTTTTTCTATCGATAATAAAGAGGAAATCGATGCTTCAAATGTTTACCATCGTATTTGATATTTTATTTTCATTCATCCTTTTAGAGTTATTACTTGACATCAAAGAGGAAGGCAAACATCAAATATGCAACTGAAAAATAGTTTCCAATCGGAAGTGTAGGATATCAAGGTACAGAGAGAGAGAGAGAGAGAGAGAGAGAGAGAGAGAGAGAGAGAGAGAGAGAGAGAGAGAGAATAAATAAATATATATATATATATATATATATATATATATATATATATATATATATATATATATATATATATATATATAATATATATATATATATATATATATATATAAAAATATATATATATATATATATATATATATATATATATATATATATATATATATATATATATTATATATATATATATATATATTATACTGTATATATATATATATATATATATATATATATATATATATATATATATATATATACTGATATATATATATATATATATATATATATATATATATATATATATATATATATATATATATATATATATATATATATATATATATATATATATATATATATATATATATATATATATATATATATATATATATATTTCTGAAATATTACCTAACATAAAAGAATTCTATTCTCTTACTCAAAATGTAATTGATAACCAGAAACAAAGAAAGAAATGAGTTATTTGACATCATCACTATGAGTAGTTTCATTCCAAAACCGGTCTCTACAAATTAAGATGAGGAATGTTACATGATTCC
Source organism: Palaemon carinicauda (assembly GCF_036898095.1). Classification (NCBI taxonomy): domain Eukaryota; kingdom Metazoa; phylum Arthropoda; class Malacostraca; order Decapoda; family Palaemonidae; genus Palaemon; species Palaemon carinicauda. Next base: position 28,300 of record NW_027171703.1, read on the forward strand.
ACTTTTCATTAGTCTTTGGAAAACTTCCTTACACACTGCACAACTATGTGGCCTCAGAGGTAAAGTATGGGATCCATAAAGGCTTATTCAGACTCTGATGACAGTTGTGCTATTGGAAACGTCTCTGCCTAGCGATCTGCTGGACTGGGATTTGAGACCTGCTTAGACTCGGTAGTTTCTTGTATTGTCTGCAAAGTCACCATCATTAAGAGCTAAGGATGGGGTGTTTGGGGGGGGGGGCCCTATAGGTGTACCTGCTGAGTCATCAGTAGCCATTGCCTGACCCTCCCTGGTCCTAGCTTGAGTAGAAAGGGTCTGAATTTGGGCGCTAATCATATGTATATAAGGTCAGTCTCCAGGGCATTGTCCTACTCGCTAGGGCATTGTCACTGTTCCTTGTATTTGCCATTCATGAGCGGCCTTTAAACATTTAGAGAGGATATATATGTTTTCCCTCTCGCTATAAACCTTCGCGAGAGATAATTATGTCTTTTCCTACGAGTATCAACTACATATCTTGATTAATGTGTCTTTAAATCTTCTGTCTTTGGGTTATGGAGAGGAAATAACCAACGGTGTCAAATGAGCTTCCTTCCTTGTGATAACGACAACCCTATTTAAATTATTGTAGTAAAATTAAAGGTTTCTTTTGATTCAAACTATCCTTATCCTTCTTATACTTTATCAACCGAATTACTCTTCCTGTTATGTAACTCAGGACAATAAATTCCTGTTCAAATGGTTTTACACACAAACCTTCTCCTTTCTGTGTCTCCGTCTGTTCATCAAAACTTGAAGTGCAATGGAAGGGAGAGGAGAACTCAGAGTTAATTGAGTGGAGACACACTCATTCGTCAGACTGTTGGTAATTGTCTCGTCTCTGCATAAGGAGAATTCCATTTCAACAATGCCCTGGAAAACAGAAACATACAATTACAAAGACAGCAGACATACACACACACAAATACACATATAAAACAGCTACAATATCTCCTTGGCGTCAAAGAATTGACAGAATTTCTGTCAGAATAATACTATGCCTGATACTATTAGAAATATGGATCCTGTCAGGCAAACAACTCCTTTATTGTGGAGATAGTGGTAGGAAATAAGTTTTATATATATATATATATATATATATATATATATATATATATATATATATATATATATATATATATATATATATATATATATATATATATATATATATATATATATATATATATATATATATATATATATATATATATAAATTGTCATTACTATTATCATTATAGTTATTATTATTATTGTTATTATTATCATTATTATTATTATTACTTGCCAAGCTACAGCCCCAGTTGGAGAAGCAGGGTGCTATAAGCACAGGGGCCCAAACAGGGAAAATAGTCCATTGAGGAATGGAAACAAGGAAAAATAATACACACACACACACATATATATATATATATATATATATATATATATATATATATATATATATATATATATATATATGATAAATTTTGCACATTTAGACGTGTTTTTCATATTCAAATAAGCCATACATATATTTGATACATTAATGTCTGGATTCTCTTAACGACCTCGGGATCAAAGTCCCAGGCGAAATCACACAAAGACAAGAGCTTGTGTCCGGCCGGGAATCGAACCCTGGTCGGCAAGCTTGTATAGACAGTGACTAAACCCCGTGGCCGCAAAGGTCCTCAGTTAGATTTCACCTGTCGTCTCTATCTTGAACTTTTAAATCAATAAGCCTACTTCTCCATTCATTATCTCCTACTTCACGCTTCATAGTCTTCAGCCATGTAGGTTTGGGTCTCCCAACTCTTCTAGTGCCTTCTGGAGACCAGTTGAAAGTCTGGTGAACTAAACTCTCTTGGGAGTGCTAAGAGCATGCCCAAACCCTCTCCATCTACCCCTCATCATGATCTTATCCACATATGGCACTCGGGTAATCTCTTATAGTTTTATTTCTAATCCTATCTAGCCATTTGACTCCCAATACCCTTCTGAGGCTTTGTTCTCAAATCTACTAAATCTATTGGAAATTGTTTCATTGTCATACCATGACTCATGTACATACTGTAACACCGATCTCACTGAACTGGTATATAATCTGATTTTTTATATGTAATTTCAGGGTGATTTCATTTCCAAATTTTACTTAACATAGCCATTGTCTGATTGATTTGTTTTTTCAATCTTTCACTAAACTTTAATTCTAAAGACCCAGTGTTGTATATATATATATATATATATATATATATATATATATATATATATATATATATATATATATATATATATATAACGCAGCCATTTTTACTCCACTGCAGGTCAAAGGCCTCAGACATGCCCTTATTCATGTCTGGGGCTTAGACAATTTTTATCACTACGCTAGCCAACTGCGGATTGGTGATGGTGGGAGAATTTTGTCTGATAGCTCATAGGAAGCCAACCTAGTATTGGTGACCTAGACTGCTGAAAATGAATATTTTTTTTTTTTTTGGGAGGGGGAGCAGCTTTTGATCTAAAACCTAACAATCAGAAAAAAAATATTTCAATTTTCATCATTCATAAAACATCCAGATGAAAATTGCAGATAAAATAATTTATATATAATTATAGATGATTGATTTTATTCAAATTTAGAGAAATTGTAAAGGTGTTTTCATTCATGAATTAGTTAAAAGAGGAAAATTCTTCTGTTTCATATTTCACTAGACAAGTTTTTAAAAATACATTTAAGATTTAATTCGTTCACAAGTGATTAAAGAAATCACAGAAATCTTTACATATTTTCTATAATAACTTATATTTCTTTTCAGCAAATATTACGAACTCCCTCTAGAAGGAAGCCATAACGGGTTCTTTTATCTTATTCACAAATCCAGTGACAAAAACTCAAATCAGTAGGAACAAGGAAAACCAGAAAGACACAAGGGCAAAAATTTCACGATATTTATTACAACAATAAAGGTACTTACACTGATGGCCCACAAAAAGTAATAAATTGATTAAGTACAATATGCCATCGATTAACTCAATGAGTCACCTAATGCTAAAACTAAACCCTACTCATAGTGAGGAAATCAAATCTTTAATGTTAAGGTATCCAAAAGCCCTTACCCACCACGCTAACCTATTACTAAACAGAAAGGAAAGAAGGGGAAGAACATACAAAAAGAAACAATAATCCTACCTATATCACAATCTAAACCTTAATATTAAAGTACATAATCTTACAACACTCATATTAAACCTTCATCAGCTTTGACAATAGTTAAATGCACAAATATATTGGTCCTATGGCACAGACCGGTACTGATATAGACGAGTCCATCTGCTGCTCAAAAATATGGTCACCAGTCGTCACTCTCATCAGTAGAACAGCCCTTCACAACCGTTGGTGGATATGCACTTTCAGTCTATGGCTCGACAAAATACAGGGGATGTTCCTCTTACCTGAGAGAAGCCTCCCTACTTGCTCCAACAAGACCACTCTGGTGCTGATACAGTAGATATATCCATCAAAGATGAAAAAGGCTCTCGAGCCCTGCTCTACACCAAACTGCCAATGTCCAGGTTAAGCAGTAGATCACTTGAACCACAGTTGCAAGTCTTGTTCTCACACGTAGCTTCACAGGTAAATTGCCTTCCACATTAAAAAGCAGCTCAATGACAGTAAATTGTATATATAATCCACAATAGGCAGATCAGCAGCTCCAGAGTTTTCAACGGCCTTGAACTCGACTCTCGAGAATACTTTAGGAGAGTCATAAGTCACCTCTCCTTACAACACTCCCAGTCACCACAAAGAAAAATAAATGAGTTAAAAATTTGCCAAGGAAGTAAAAATACTGAGGAAGGCTGCACATCAAAATGCACTCAATAGATGGCGCCACAAAACTTAAGCTTTTTCAACCAAAGCAAATTAAACATTACATTTAAACCAAAGCAAATTAAACACTACATTTAACCAAAATATATGTAGTAAGGTAAAACCAACAGCAAAATACTTAATTTAGCTTTACAAAATTGTAAACAAAATAAAAATGAATGGTACAAGCCTGGATAAATTTGCGTAAATAAACATA
>NW_027171703.1:42448-59948 GCF_036898095.1 Palaemon carinicauda
ACACCTTAATAGAAGAAGATTCCTCTAAATTTTGACTAAGCCTACCACACGATGTAGGAGCGAAGAGGAGAAAATGATTTCATGTCAACTTTATGAAGAAGAAGCAAAGAACTCCAAGACTTTATAGGAAACTTTCATCTCCTTCTTCAGTCTGTAGGATGTTAGCCAAGAAAGGAGCGTGTCAGGGAGGGAGGAGGGGGGTTGGGTCTCTCCTAGGTTGAGTCCTGGAGGATTCCTGCTTAGCCGTGAGGCGAATCCTTTTTTTATTAAACAGGTTATATTGAAGAGGGGAGGATTAGTGGGGGGGGGGGGGGGTGTTCGTTCCGTGATCCGTGGAAAAGAAAAAAGAAAACGATCAGTAACTGCGTTTGTGATGCACTAAAGTGTTTGTAAACATTTTGATAATAATAATAATAATAATAATAATAATAATAATAATAATAATTATAATAATAATAACAATAACAATAATAATAATAATAATAACTAGATAAGTGCAACTTGGGACGGATATTATTAGTCTTTCTTCTTCTTCTTAACCTTGTTGTTGTATGACTACTCGGTCTCTCTCTCTCTCACTCCTTATGTTGTCACACTCCCTCTCACACTCTTTCTCTCTCTCCTTCTCTCTCTGTATCCCTTTCTTCTTCTTAACCTTGTTGTTGTATGATTACTCGGTCTCTCCTTCCTCTGGTGTCTCACACTCCCTCTCTCTCTCTCTCTCTCTTGGCGGTGTCATTGTCTCACTGGATGCATCAGACAGGGAAGGAATCGAAGGTATATATATGATAATTCTTTTTTTTCTTTCTCTCTTTCCTTCTCTCCTTTTCTCTCTCTCTTTCCCGGGAATGACTACTTCCCCTTTCCCCCGCACACTCCCTCTCACGCTCTCTCTCTCTCTCTCTCTCTCTCGGCGGTGTCATTGTCTCACTGGATGCATCAGACGGGGAAGGAATCGAAGGTATATATATGATAATTCTTTTTTTCTTTCTCTCTTTCCTTCTCTCTTTTTCTCTCTCTCTTTCCTGGGAATGACTACTTCCTCTTTCCCCCTCATAACACTCCCTCTCACGCTCTCTCTCTCTCTCTCTCTCTCTCTCTCTCTCTCTCTCTCTTGGCGGTGTCATTGTTTCACTGGATGCATCAGACAGGGGAAGGAATCGAAGGTATATATAATAATTCTTTTTTTCTTTCTTTTTCTCTCTTTCCTTCTCTCTTTTTCTCTCTCTCTTTCCCGGGAATGACTACTTCCCCTTTCCCCCGCACAACAATCCCTTTCAAGCTCTCTCTCTCTCTCTCTCTCTTGGCGATGTCATTGTTTCACTGGATGCATCAGACGGGGGAAGGAATCGAAGGTATATATATGATAATTCTTTTTTTTCTTTCTCTCTTTCCTTCTCTCCTTTTCTCTCTCTCTTTCTCGGGAATGACTACTTCCGCTTTCCCCCGCACACTCCCTCTCACGCTCTCTCTCCCTCTCTCTCTCTCTCTTGGCGGTGTCATTGTTTCACTGGATGCATCAGACGGGGAAGGAATCGAAGGTATATATATGATAATTCTTTTTTTTCTTTCTCTCTTTCCTTCTCTCCTTTTCTCTCTCTCTTTCCCGGGAATGACTACTTCCCCTTTCCCCTGCACACTCCCTCTCACGCTCTCTCTCTCTCTCTCTCTCTCTCTCTCTCTCTCTCTCTTGGCGGTGTCATTGTTTCACTGGATGCATCAGACGGGGGAAGGAATCGAAGGTATATATATGATAATTCTTTTTTTTCTTTCTCTCTTTCCTTCTCTCCTTTTCTCTCTCTCTCTTTCCCGGGAATGACTACTTCCCCTTTCCCCCGCACACTCCCTCTCACGCTCTCTCTCTCTCTCTCTCTCTCTCTCTTGGCGGTGTCATTGTCTCACTGGATGCATCAGACGGGGAAGGAATCGAAGGTATATATATGATAATTTTTTTTTTCTTTCTCTCTTTCCTTCTCTCTTTTTCTCTCTCTCTCTTTCCTGGGAATGACTACTTCCCCTTTCCCCCTCATAACACTCCCTCTCACGCTCTCTCTCTCTCTCTCTCTCTCTCTCTCTCTCTCTCTCTCTCTGGCGGTGTCATTGTTTCACTGGATGCATCAGACAGGGGAAGGAATCGAAGGTATATATATAATAATTCTTTTTTTCTTACTTTTTCTCTCTTTCCTTCTCTCTTTTTCTCTCTCTCTTTCCCGGGAATGACTACTTCCCCTTTCCCCCTCACAAAGCTCCCTCTCACGCTCTCTCTCTCTCTCTCTCTCTCTCTTTCTCTCTTGGCGGTGTCATTGTTTCACTGGATGCATCAGACAGGGGAAGGAATCGAAGGTATATATATAATAATTCTTTTTTTCTTTCTCTCTTTCCTTCTCTCCTTTTCTCTCTCTCTTTCCCGGGAATGACTACTTCCCCTTTCCCCCGCACACTCCCTCTCACGCTCTCTCTCCCTCTCTCTCTCTCTCTTGGCGGTGTCATTGTTTCACTTGATGCATCAGACGGGGAAGGAATCGAAGGTATATATATGATAATTCTTTTTTTCTTTCTCTCTTTCCTTCTCTCCTTTTCTCTCTCTCTTTCCCGGGAATAACTACTTCCCCTTTCCCCCGCACACTCCCTCTCACGCTCTCTCTCTCTCTCTCTCTCTCTCTCTCTCTCTCTTGGCGGTGTCATTGTTTCACTGGATGCATTAGACGGGGGAATGAATCGAAGGTATATATATGATAATTCTTTTTTTCTTTCTCTCTTTCCTTCTCTCCTTTTCTCTCTCTCTTTCCCGGGAATGACTACTTCCCCTTTCCCCCGCACACTCCCTCTCACGCTCTCTATCTCTCTCTCTCTCTCTCTTGGCGGTGTCATTGTTTCACTGGATGCATCAGACAGGGGAAGGAATCGAAGGTATATATATAATAATTCTTTTCTTTCTTTCTTTTCTCTCTTTTCTTCTCTCTTTTTCTCTCTCTCTTTCCCGGGAATGACTACTTCCCCTTTCCCCCTCACAACAATCCCTTTCACGCTCTCTCTCTCTCTCTCTCTCTTGGCGGTGTCATTGTTTCACTGGATGCATCAGACGGGGAAGGAATCGAAGGTATATATATGATAATTCTTTTTTTTCTTTCTCTCTTTCCTTCTCTCCTTTTCTCTCTCTCTTTCCCGGGAATGACTACTTCCCCTTTCCCCCGCACACTCGCTCTCACGCTCTCTCTCTCTCTCTCTCTCTCTCTCTCTTGGCGGTGTCATTGTTTCACTGGATGCATCAGACGGGGAAGGAATCGAAGGTATATATATGATAATTCTTTTTTTTCTTTCTCTCTTTCCTTCTCTCCTTTTCTCTCTCTCTTTCCCGGGAATGACTACTTCCCCTTTCCCCCGCACACTCCCTCTCACGCTCTCTCTCCCTCTCTCTCTCTCTCTTGGCGGTGTCATTGTTTCACTGGATGCATCAGACGGGGAAGGAATCGAAGGTATATATATGATAATTCTTTTTTTTCTTTCTCTCTTTCCTTCTCTCCTTTTCTCTCTCTCTTTCCCGGGAATGACTACTTCCCCTTTCCCCTGCACACTCCCTCTCACGCTCTCTCTCTCTCTCTCTCTCTCTCTTGGCGGTGTCATTATTTCACTGGATGCATCAGACGGGGGAAGGAATCGAAAGTATATATAGGATAATTCTTTTTTTTTCTTTCTCTCTTTCCTTCTCTCCTTTTCTCTCTCTCTCTTTCCCGGGAATGACTACTTCCCCTTTCCCCCGCACACTCCCTCTCACGCTCTCTCTCTCTCTCTCTCTCTCTCTCTCTCTCTCTCTCTTGGCGGTGTCATTGTCTCACTGGATGCATCAGACGGGGAAGGAATCGAAGGTATATATATGATAATTCTTTTTTTTTCTTTCTCTCTTTCCTTCTCTCTTTTTCTCTCTCTCTTTCCTGGGAATGACTACTTCCCCTTTCCCCCTCATAACACTCCCTCTCACGCTCTCTCTCTCTCTCTCTCTCTCTCTCTCTCTCTTGGCGGTGTCATTGTTTCACTGGATGCATCAGACAGGGGAAGGAATCGAAGGTATATATATAATAATTCTTTTTTTCTTTCTTTTTCTCTCTTTCCTTCTCTCTTTTTCTTTCTCTCTTTCCCGGGAATGACTACTTCCCCTTTCCCCCTCACAAAGCTCCCTCTCACGCTCTCTCTCTCTCTCTCTCTCTCTTTCTCTCTTGGCGGTGTCATTGTTTCACTGGATGCATCAGACAGAGGAAGGAATCGAAGGTATATATATAATAATTCTTTTTTTCTTTCTTTTTCTCTCTTTCCTTCTCTCTTTTTCTCTCTCTCTTTCCTGGGAATGACTACTTCCCCTTTCCCCCTCACAACACTCCCTCTCACGCTCTCTCTCTCTCTCTCTCTCTCTCTCTCTCTCTTTCTCTCTTGGCGGTGTCATTGTTTCACTGGATGCATCAGACAGAGGAAGGAATCGAAGGTATATATATAATAATTCTTTTTTTCTTTCTTTTTCTCTCTTTCCTTCTCTCTTTTTCTCTCTCTCTTTCCCGGGAATGACTACTTCCCCTTTCCCCCTCACAACACTCCCTCTCACACTCTCTCTCTCTCTCTCTCTCTCTCTCTCTCTCTCTCTCTCTCTTGGCGGTGTCATTGTTTCACTGGATGCATCAGACAGGGGAAGGAATCGAAGGTATATATATAATAATTCTTTTTTTCTTTCTTTTTCTCTTTTTCCTTCTCTCTTTTTCTCTCTCTCTTTCCCGGGAATGACTACTTCCCCTTTCCCCCTCACAAAACTCCCTCTCACGCTCTCTCTCTCTCTCTCTCTCTCTCTCTCTCTCTCTCTTTCTCTCTTGGCGGTGTCATTGTTTCACTGGATGCATCAGACAGGGGAAGGAATCGAAGGTATATATATAATAATTGTTTTTTTCTTTCTTTTTCTCTCTTTCCTTCTCTCTTTTTCTCTCTCTCTTTCCCGGGAATGACTACTTCCCCTTTCCCCCTCACAACCCTCCCTCTCACGCTCTCTCTCTCTCTCTCTCTCTCTCTCTTTCTCTCTTGGCGGTGTCATTGTTTCACTGGATGCATCAGACAGGGGAAGGAATCGAAGGTATATATATAATAATTGTTTTTTTCTTTCTTTTTCTCTCTTTCCTTCTCTCTTTTTCTCTTTCTCTTTCCCGGGAATGACTACTTCCCCTTTCCCCCTCACAACACTCCCTCTCACGCTCTCTCTCTCTCTCTCTCTCTCACTTTCTCTCTTGGCGGTGTCATTGTTTCACTGGATGCATCAGACAGGGGAAGGAATCGAAGGTATATATATGATAATTCTTTTTTTCTTTCTCTCTTTCCTTCTCTCCTTTTCTCTCTCTCTTTCCCGGGAATGACTACTTCCCCTTTCCCCCTCACACTCCCTCTCACACTCTCTCTCTCTCTCTCTCTCTCTCTCTCTCTCTCTCTCTTTCTCTCTTGGCGGTGTCATTGTTTCACTGGATGCATCAGACAGGGGAAGGAATCGAAGGTATATATATAATAATTGTTTTTTTCTTTCTTTCTCTCTTTCCTTCTCTCTTTTCTCTTCTCTCTTTCCCGGGAATGACTACTTCCCCTTTCCCCCTCACAACACTCCCTCTCACGCTCTCTCTCTCTCTCTCTCTCACTTTCTCTCTTGGCGGTGTCATTGTTTCACTGGATGCATCAGACAGGGGAAGGAATCGAAGGTATATATATGATAATTCTTTTTTTTCTTTCTCTCTTTCCTTCTCTCCTTTTCTCTCTCTCTTTCCCGGGAATGACTACTTCCCCTTTCCCCCGCACACTCCCTCTCACGCTCTCTCTCTCTCTCTCTCTCTCTCTTGGCGGTGTCATTGTTTCACTGGATGCATCAGACAGGGGAAGGAATCGAAGGTATATATATAATAATTCTTTTTTTTCTTTCTTTTTCTCTTTCCTTCTCTCTTTTTCTCTCTCTCTTTCCCGGGAATGACTACTTCCCCTTTCCCCCTCAAAACATCCCTCTCACGCTCTCTCTCTCTCTCTCTCTCTTGGCGGTGTCATTGTTTCACTGGATGCATCAGACAGGGGAAGGAATCGAAGGTATATATATGATAATTCTTTTTTTTCTTTCTCTCTTTCCTTCTCTCTTTTCTCTCTCTCTTTCCCGGGAATGACTACTTCCCCTTTCCCCCGCACACTCCCTCTCACGCTCTCTCTCTCTCTCTCTCTCTCTCTCTCTTGGCGGTGTCATTGTTTCACTGGATGCATCAGACAGGGGAAGGAATCGAAGGTATATATATGATAATTCTTTTTTTTCTTTCTCTCTTTCCTTCTCTCCTTTTCTCTCTCTCTTTCCCGGGAATGACTACTTCCCCTTTCCCCCGCACACTCCCTCTCACGCTCTCTCTCTCTCTCTCTCTCTCTCTCTTGGCGGTGTCATTGTTTCACTGGATGCATCAGACGGGGAAGGAATCGAAGGTATATATATGATAATTCTTTTTTTTCTTTCTCTCTTTCCTTCTCTCCTTTTCTCTCTCTCTTTCCCGGGAATGACTACTTCCCCTTTCCCCCGCACACTCCCTCTCACGCTCTCTCTCTCTCTCTCTCTCTCTCTCTCTTGGCGGTGTCATTGTTTCACTGGATGCATCAGACGGGGAAGGAATCGAAGGTATATATATGATAATTCTTTTTTTTCTTTCTCTCTTTCCTTCTCTCCTTTTCTCTCTCTCTCTTTCCCGGGAATGACTACTTCCCCTTTCCCCCGCACACTCCCTCTCACGCTCTCTCTCTCTCTCTCTCTCTCTCTCTTGGCGGTGTCATTGTTTCACTGGATGCATCAGACGGGGAAGGAATCGAAGGTATATATATGATAATTTTTTTTTTCTTTCTCTCTTTCCTTCTCTCTTTTTCTCTCTCTCTTTCCCGGGAATGACTACTTCCCCTTTCCCCCTCACACTCCCTCTCACGCTCTCTCTCTCTCTCTCTCTCTCTCTCTCTCTCTTGGCGGTGTCATTGTTTCACTGGATGCATCAGACAGGGGAAGGAATCGAAGGTATATATATAATAATTCTTTTTTTTTTTTCTCTCTTTCCTTCTCTCTTTTCTCTCTCTCTTTCCCGGGAATGACTACTTCCCCTTTCCCCCTCACACTCCCTCTCACGCTCTCTCTCTCTCTCTCTCTCTCTCTCTCTTGGCGGTGTCATTGTTTCACTGGATGCATCAGACGGGGAAGGAATCGAAGGTATATATATGATAATTCTTTTTTTTCTTTCTCTCTTTCCTTCTCTCCTTTTCTCTCTCTCTTTCCCGGGAATGACTACTTCCCCTTTCCCCCGCACACTCCCTCTCACGCTCTCTCTCCCTCTCTCTCTCTCTCTTGGCGGTGTCATTGTTTCACTGGATGCATCAGACGGGGAAGGAATCGAAGGTATATATATGATAATTCTTTTTTTCTTTCTCTCTTTCCTTCTCTCCTTTTCTCTCTCTCTTTCCCGGGAATGACTACTTCCCCTTTCCCCCGCACACTCCCTCTCACGCTCTCTCTCTCTCTCTCTCTCTCTCTCTTGGCGGTGTCATTGTTTCACTGGATGCATCAGACGGGGAAGGAATCGAAGGTATATATATGATAATTCTTTTTTTCTTTCTCTCTTTCCTTCTCTCCTTTTCTCTCTCTCTTTCCCGGGAATGACTACTTCCCCTTTCCCCCGCACACTCCCTCTCACGCTCTCTCTCTCTCTCTCTCTCTCTCTTGGCGGTGTCATTGTTTCACTGGATGCATCAGACAGGGGAAGGAATCGAAGGTATATATATGATAATTCTTTTTTTTTTCTTTCTCTCTTTCCTTCTCTCTTTTTCTCTCTCTCTTTCCCGGGAATGACTACTTCCCCTTTCCCCCTCACACTCCCTCTCACGCTCTCTCTCTCTCTCTCTCTCTCTCTCTTGGCGGTGTCATTGTTTCACTGGATGCATCAGACGGGGAAGGAATCGAAGGTATATATATGATAATTCTTTTTTTTCTTTCTCTCTTTCCTTCTCTCCTTTTCTCTCTCTCTTTCCCGGGAATGACTACTTCCCCTTTCCCCCGCACACTCCCTCTCACGCTCTCTCTCTCTCTCTCTCTCTCTCTCTCTTGGCGGTGTCATTGTTTCACTGGATGCATCAGACGGGGAAGGAATCGAAGGTATATATATGATAATTCTTTTTTTTCTTTCTCTCTTTCCTTCTCTCCTTTTCTCTCTCTCTTTCCCGGGAATGACTACTTCCCCTTTCCCCCGCACACTCCCTCTCACGCTCTCTCTCTCTCTCTCTCTCTCTCTCTTGGCGGTGTCATTGTTTCACTGGATGCATCAGACGGGGAAGGAATCGAAGGTATATATATGATAATTCTTTTTTTTCTTTCTCTCTTTCCTTCTCTCCTTTTCTCTCTCTCTTTCCCGGGAATGACTACTTCCCCTTTCCCCCGCACACTCCCTCTCACGCTCTCTCTCTCTCTCTCTCTCTCTCTTGGCGGTGTCATTGTTTCACTGGATGCATCAGACGGGGAAGGAATCGAAGGTATATATATGATAATTCTTTTTTTTCTTTCTCTCTTTCCTTCTCTCCTTTTTCTCTCTCTCTTTCCCGGGAATGACTACTTCCCCTTTCCCCCGCACACTCCCTCTCACGCTCTCTCTCTCTCTCTCTCTCTCTCTCTCTCTCTCTCTTGGCGGTGTCATTGTTTCACTGGATGCATCAGACGGGGAAGGAATCGAAGGTATATATATGATAATTCTTTTTTTTTCTTTCTCTCTTTCCTTCTCTCTTTTTCTCTCTCTCTTTCCCGGGAATGACTACTTCCCCTTTCCCCCTCATAACACTCCCTCTCACGCTCTCTCTCTCTCTCTCTCTCTCTCTCTCTCTCTTGGCGGTGTCATTGTTTCACTGGATGCATCAGACAGGGGAAGGAATCGAAGGTATATATATAATAATTCTTTTTTTCTTTCTTTTTCTCTCTTTCCTTCTCTCTTTTTCTCTCTCTCTTTCCCGGGAATGACTACTTCCCCTTTCCCCCTCACAAACTCCCTCTCACGCTCTCTCTCTCTCTCTCTCTCTCTTTCTCTCTTGGCGGTGTCATTGTTTCACTGGATGCATCAGACAGGGAAGGAATCGAAGGTATATATATAATAATTCTTTTTTTCTTTCTTTTTCTCTCTTTCCTTCTCTCTTTTTCTCTCTCTCTTTCCCGGGAATGACTACTTCCCCTTTCCCCCTCACAACACTCCCTCTCACGCTCTCTCTCTCTCTCTCTCTCTCTCTCTCTTTCTCTCTTGGCGGTGTCATTGTTTCACTGGATGCATCAGACAGGGGAAGGAATCGAAGGTATATATATAATAATTCTTTTTTTCTTTCTTTTTCTCTCTTTCCTTCTCTCTTTTTCTCTCTCTCTTTCCCGGGAATGACTACTTCCCCTTTCCCCCTCACAACACTCCCTCTCACACTCTCTCTCTCTCTCTCTCTCTCTCTCTCTCTCTCTCTCTCTTGGCGGTGTCATTGTTTCACTGGATGCATCAGACAGGGGAAGGAATCGAAGGTATATATATAATAATTCTTTTTTTCTTTCTTTTTCTCTCTTTCCTTCTCTCTTTTTCTCTCTCTCTTTCCCGGGAATGACTACTTCCCCTTTCCCCCTCACAAAACTCCCTCTCACGCTCTCTCTCTCTCTCTCTCTCTCTCTCTCTCTCTCTCTCTCTTGGCGGTGTCATTGTTTCACTGGATGCATCAGACAGGGGAAGGAATCGAAGGTATATATATAATAATTGTTTTTTTCTTTCTTTTTCTCTCTTTCCTTCTCTCTTTTTCTCTCTCTCTTTCCCGGGAATGACTACTTCCCCTTTCCCCCTCACAACTCCCTCTCACGCTCTCTCTCTCTCTCTCTCTCTCTCTTTCTCTCTTGGCGGTGTCATTGTTTCACTGGATGCATCAGACAGGGGAAGGAATCGAAGGTATATATATAATAATTGTTTTTTTCTTTCTTTTTCTCTCTTTCCTTCTCTCTTTTTCTCTCTCTCTTTCCCGGGAATGACTACTTCCCCTTTCCCCCTCACAACACTCCCTCTCACGCTCTCTCTCTCTCTCTCTCTCTCCTTTCTCTCTTGGCGGTGTCATTGTTTCACTGGATGCATCAGACAGGGGAAGGAATCGAAGGTATATATATAATAATTCTTTTTTTCTTTCTCTCTTTCCTTCTCTCTTTTTCTCTCTCTCTTTCCCGGGAATGACTACTTCCCCTTTCCCCCTCACACTCCCTCTCACACTCTCTCTCTCTCTCTCTCTCTCTCTCTCTCTCTCTCTCTTTCTCTCTTGGCGGTGTCATTGTTTCACTGGATGCATCAGACAGGGGAAGGAATCGAAGGTATATATATAATAATTTTTTTCTTTCTTTTTCTCTCTTTCCTTCTCTCTTTTTCTCTCTCTCTTTCCCGGGAATGACTACTTCCCCTTTCCCCCTCACAACACTCCCTCTCACGCTCTCTCTCTCTCTCTCTCTCTCTTTCTCTCTTGGCGGTGTCATTGTTTCACTGGATGCATCAGACAGGGGAAGGAATCGAAGGTATATATATAATAATTCTTTTTTTCTTTCTCTCTTTCCTTCTCTCTTTTTCTCTCTCTCTTTCCCGGGAATGACTACTTCCCCTTTCCCCCGCACACTCCCTCTCACGCTCTCTCTCTCTCTCTCTCTCTCTCTTGGCGGTGTCATTGTTTCACTGGATGCATCAGACAGGGGAAGGAATCGAAGGTATATATATAATAATTCTTTTTTTTCTTTCTTTTTCTCTTTTCCTTCTCTCTTTTTCTCTCTCTCTTTCCCGGGAATGACTACTTCCCCTTTCCCCCTCACATCCCTCTCACGCTCTCTCTCTCTCTCTCTCTCTCTTGGCGGTGTCATTGTTTCACTGGATGCATCAGACAGGGGAAGGAATCGAAGGTATATATATGATAATTCTTTTTTTTCTTTCTCTCTTTCCTTCTCTCTTTTCTCTCTCTCTTTCCCGGGAATGACTACTTCCCCTTTCCCCCGCACACTCCCTCTCACGCTCTCTCTCTCTCTCTCTCTCTCTCTCTCTTGGCGGTGTCATTGTTTCACTGGATGCATCAGACGGGGAAGGAATCGAAGGTATATATATGATAATTCTTTTTTTTCTTTCTCTCTTTCCTTCTCTCCTTTTCTCTCTCTCTTTCCCGGGAATGACTACTTCCCCTTTCCCCCGCACACTCCCTCTCACGCTCTCTCTCTCTCTCTCTCTCTCTCTCTTGGCGGTGTCATTGTTTCACTGGATGCATCAGACGGGGAAGGAATCGAAGGTATATATATGATAATTCTTTTTTTTCTTTCTCTCTTTCCTTCTCTCCTTTTCTCTCTCTCTTTCCCGGGAATGACTACTTCCCCTTTCCCCCGCACACTCCCTCTCACGCTCTCTCTCTCTCTCTCTCTCTCTCTCTCTCTCTTGGCGGTGTCATTGTTTCACTGGATGCATCAGACGGGGAAGGAATCGAAGGTATATATATGATAATTCTTTTTTTTCTTTCTCTCTTTCCTTCTCTCCTTTTTCTCTCTCTCTTTCCCGGGAATGACTACTTCCCCTTTCCCCCGCACACTCCCTCTCACGCTCTCTCTCTCTCTCTCTCTCTCTTGGCGGTGTCATTGTTTCACTGGATGCATCAGACGGGGAAGGAATCGAAGGTATATATATGATAATTCTTTTTTTTCTTTCTCTCTTTCCTTCTCTCTTTTTCTCTCTCTCTTTCCCGGGAATGACTACTTCCCCTTTCCCCCGCACATCCCTCTCACGCTCTCTCTCTCTCTCTCTCTCTCTTGGCGGTGTCATTGTTTCACTGGATGCATCAGACGGGGAAGGAATCGAAGGTATATATATGATAATTCTTTTTTTTCTTTCTCTCTTTCCTTCTCTCTTTTCTCTCTCTCTTTCCCGGGAATGACTACTTCCCCTTTCCCCCGCACACTCCCTCTCACGCTCTCTCTCTCTCTCTCTCTCTCTCTCTCTTGGCGGTGTCATTGTTTCACTGGATGCATCAGACGGGGAAGGAATCGAAGGTATATATATGATAATTCTTTTTTTTCTTTCTCTCTTTCCTTCTCTCCTTTTCTCTCTCTCTTTCCCGGGAATGACTACTTCCCCTTTCCCCCGCACACTCCCTCTCACGCTCTCTCTCTCTCTCTCTCTCTCTCTCTCTTGGCGGTGTCATTGTTTCACTGGATGCATCAGACGGGGAAGGAATCGAAGGTATATATATGATAATTCTTTTTTTTCTTTCTCTCTTTCCTTCTCTCCTTTTCTCTCTCTCTTTCCCGGGAATGACTACTTCCCCTTTCCCCCGCACACTCCCTCTCACGCTCTCTCTCTCTCTCTCTCTCTCTCTCTCTCTTGGCGGTGTCATTGTTTCACTGGATGCATCAGACGGGGAAGGAATCGAAGGTATATATATGATAATTCTTTTTTTTCTTTCTCTCTTTCCTTCTCTCCTTTTTCTCTCTCTCTTTCCCGGGAATGACTACTTCCCCTTTCCCCCGCACACTCCCTCTCACGCTCTCTCTCTCTCTCTCTCTCTCTCTCTCTCTTGGCGGTGTCATTGTTTCACTGGATGCATCAGACGGGGAAGGAATCGAAGGTATATATATGATAATTTTTTTTTTCTTTCTCTCTTTCCTTCTCTCTTTTTCTCTCTCTCTTTCCCGGGAATGACTACTTCCCCTTTCCCCCTCACACTCCCTCTCACGCTCTCTCTCTCTCTCTCTCTCTCTCTTGGCGGTGTCATTGTTTCACTGGATGCATCAGACAGGGGAAGGAATCGAAGGTATATATATAATAATTCTTTTTTTTCTTTCTCTCTTTCCTTCTCTCTTTTTCTCTCTCTCTTTCCCGGGAATGACTACTTCCCCTTTCCCCCTCACACTCCCTCTCACGCTCTCTCTCTCTCTCTCTCTCTCTCTCTTGGCGGTGTCATTGTTTCACTGGATGCATCAGACGGGGAAGGAATCGAAGGTATATATATGATAATTCTTTTTTTTCTTTCTCTCTTTCCTTCTCTCCTTTTCTCTCTCTCTTTCCCGGGAATGACTACTTCCCCTTTCCCCCGCACACTCCCTCTCACGCTCTCTCTCTCTCTCTCTCTCTCTCTCTCTTGGCGGTGTCATTGTTTCACTGGATGCATCAGACGGGGAAGGAATCGAAGGTATATATATGATAATTCTTTTTTTTCTTTCTCTCTTTCCTTCTCTCCTTTTCTCTCTCTCTTTCCCGGGAATGACTACTTCCCCTTTCCCCCGCACACTCCCTCTCACGCTCTCTCTCTCTCTCTCTCTCTCTCTCTCTCTCTTGGCGGTGTCATTGTTTCACTGGATGCATCAGACGGGGAAGGAATCGAAGGTATATATATGATAATTCTTTTTTTTCTTTCTCTCTTTCCTTCTCTCCTTTTCTCTCTCTCTTTCCCGGGAATGACTACTTCCCCTTTCCCCCGCACACTCCCTCTCACGCTCTCTCTCTCTCTCTCTCTCTCTCTTGGCGGTGTCATTGTTTCACTGGATGCATCAGACAGGGGAAGGAATCGAAGGTATATATATAATAATTCTTTTTTTTTTCTTTCTCTCTTTCCTTCTCTCTTTTTCTCTCTCTCTTTCCCGGGAATGACTACTTCCCCTTTCCCCCTCACACTCCCTCTCACGCTCTCTCTCTCTCTCTCTCTCTCTCTCTTGGCGGTGTCATTGTTTCACTGGATGCATCAGACGGGGAAGGAATCGAAGGTATATATATGATAATTCTTTTTTTTCTTTCTCTCTTTCCTTCTCTCTTTTTCTCTCTCTCTTTCCCGGGAATGACTACTTCCCCTTTCCCCCTCACACTCCCTCTCACGCTCTCTCTCTCTCTCTCTCTCTCTCTCTTGGCGGTGTCATTGTTTCACTGGATGCATCAGACGGGGAAGGAATCGAAGGTATATATATAATAATTCTTTTTTTTCTTTCTCTCTTTCCTTCTCTCCTTTTTCTCTCTCTCTTTCCCGGGAATGACTACTTCCCCTTTCCCCCTCACACTCCCTCTCACGCTCTCTCTCTCTCTCTCTCTCTCTCTCTTGGCGGTGTCATTGTTTCACTGGATGCATCAGACGGGGAAGGAATCGAAGGTATATATATAATAATTCTTTTTTTTCTTTCTCTCTTTCCTTCTCTCCTTTTTCTCTCTCTCTTTCCCGGGAATGACTACTTCCCCTTTCCCCCGCACACTCCCTCTCACGCTCTCTCTCTCTCTCTCTCTCTCTCTCTCTCTCTCTCTCTCTCTCTCTCTTGGCGGTGTCATTGTTTCACTGGATGCATCAGACGGGGAAGGAATCGAAGGTATATATATAATAATTCTTTTTTTTTTCTTTCTCTCTTTCCTTCTCTCTTTTTCTCTCTCTCTTTCCCGGGAATGACTACTTCCCCTTTCCCCCTCACAACACTCCCTCTCACGCTCTCTCTCTCTCTCTCTCTCTCTCTCTCTCTCTCTCTCTCTTGGCGGTGTCATTGTTTCACTGGATGCATCAGACAGGGGAAGGAATCGAAGGTATATATATAATAATTCTTTTTTTCTTTCTTTTTCTCTCTTTCCTTCTCTCTTTTTCTCTCTCTCTTTCCCGGGAATGACTACTTCCCCTTTCCCCCTCACAAACTCCCTCTCACGCTCTCTCTCTCTCTCTCTCTCTTTCTCTCTTGGCGGTGTCATTGTTTCACTGGATGCATCAGACAGGGGAAGGAATCGAAGGTATATATATAATAATTCTTTTTTTCTTTCTTTTTCTCTCTTTCCTTCTCTCTTTTTCTCTCTCTCTTTCCCGGGAATGACTACTTCCCCTTTCCCCCTCACAACACTCCCTCTCACGCTCTCTCTCTCTCTCTCTCTCTCTCTCTTGGCGGTGTCATTGTTTCACTGGATGCATCAGACAGGGGAAGGAATCGAAGGTATATATATAATAATTCTTTTTTTCTTTCTTTTTCTCTCTTTCCTTCTCTCTTTTTCTCTCTCTCTTTCCCGGGAATGACTACTTCCCCTTTCCCCCTCACAACACTCCCTCTCACACTCTCTCTCTCTCTCTCTCTCTCTCTCTCTCTCTCTCTTGGCGGTGTCATTGTTTCACTGGATGCATCAGACAGGGGAAGGAATCGAAGGTATATATATAATAATTCTTTTTTTCTTTCTTTTTCTCTCTTTCCTTCTCTCTTTTTCTCTCTCTCTTTCCCGGGAATGACTACTTCCCCTTTCCCCCTCACAAAACTCCCTCTCACGCTCTCTCTCTCTCTCTCTCTCTCTCTCTCTCTCTCTCTCTCTCTCTCTTGGCGGTGTCATTGTTTCACTGGATGCATCAGACAGGGGAAGGAATCGAAGGTATATATATAATAATTTTTTTTTCTTTCTTTTTCTCTCTTTCCTTCTCTCTTTTTCTCTCTCTCTTTCCCGGGAATGACTACTTCCCCTTTCCCCCTCACAACTCCCTCTCACGCTCTCTCTCTCTCTCTCTCTCTCTCTCTCTCTCTCTTTCTCTCTTGGCGGTGTCATTGTTTCACTGGATGCATCAGACAGGGGAAGGAATCGAAGGTATATATATAATAATTCTTTTTTTCTTTCTTTTTCTCTCTTTCCTTCTCTCTTTTTCTCTCTCTCTTTCCCGGGAATGACTACTTCCCCTTTCCCCCTCACAACACTCCCTCTCACGCTCTCTCTCTCTCTCTCTCTCTCTCTCTTGGCGGTGTCATTGTTTCACTGGATGCATCAGACAGGGGAAGGAATCGAAGGTATATATATAATAATTCTTTTTTTCTTTCTTTTTCTCTCTTTCCTTCTCTCTTTTTCTCTCTCTCTTTCCCGGGAATGACTACTTCCCCTTTCCCCCTCACAACAATCCCTTTCAAGCTCTCTCTCTCTCTCTCTCTCTCTCTCTCTTGGCGGTGTCATTGTTTCACTGGATGCATCAGACGGGGAAGGAATCGAAGGTATATATATAATAATTCTTTTTTTCTTTCTTTTTCTCTCTTTCCTTCTCTCTTTTTCTCTCTCTCTTTCCCGGGAATGACTACTTCCCCTTTCCCCCTCACAACAATCCCTTCTCTCTCTCTCTCTCTCTCTCTCTCTTGGCGGTGTCATTGTTTCACTGGATGCATCAGACAGGGGAAGGAATCGAAGGTATATATATAATAATTCTTTTTTTTCTTTCTCTCTTTCCTTCTCTCTTTTCTCTCTCTCTTTCCCGGGAATGACTACTTCCCCTTTCCCCCTCACTCCCTCTCACGCTCTCTCTCTCTCTCTCTCTCTCTCTCTCTCTCTCTCTTGGCGGTGTCATTGTTTCACTGGATGCATCAGACAGGGGAAGGAATCGAAGGTATATATATAATAATTCTTTTTTTCTTTCTTTTTCTCTCTTTCCTTCTCTCTTTTTCTCTCTCTCTTTCCCGGGAATGACTACTTCCCCTTTCCCCCGCACACTCCCTCTCACGCTCTCTCTCTCTCTCTCTCTCTTGGCGGTGTCATTGTTTCACTGGATGCATCAGACAGGGGAAGGAATCGAAGGTATATATATAATAATTCTTTTTTTCTTTCTTTTTCTCTCTTTCCTTCTCTCTTTTTCTCTCTCTCTTTCCCGGGAATGACTACTTCCCCTTTCCCCCTCACAACACTCCCTCTCACGCTCTCTCTCTCTCTCTCTCTCTCTCTTGGCGGTGTCATTGTTTCACTGGATGCATCAGACAGGGGAAGGAATCGAAGGTATATATATAATAATTCTTTTTTTTCTTTCTTTCTTTCCTTCTCTCTTTTTCTCTCTCTCTTTCCCGGGAATGACTACTTCCCCTTTCCCCCTCACAACAATCCCTTTCAAGCTCTCTCTCTCTCTCTCTCTCTTGGCGGTGTCATTGTTTCACTGGATGCATCAGACGGGGAAGGAATCGAAGGTATATATATGATAATTCTTTTTTTTCTTTCTCTCTTTCCTTCTCTCTTTTTCTCTCTCTCTTTCCCGGGAATGACTACTTCCCCTTTCCCCCTCACACAATCCCTTTCAGCTCTCTCTCTCTCTCTCTCTCTCTCTCTCTCTCTCTCTTGGCGGTGTCATTGTTTCACTGGATGCATCAGACAGGGGAAGGAATCGAAGGTATATATATGATAATTCTTTTTTTTCTTTCTCTCTTTCCTTCTCTCCTTTTCTCTCTCTCTTTCCCGGGAATGACTACTTCCCCTTTCCCCCGCACACTCCCTCTCACGCTCTCTCTCTCTCTCTCTCTCTTGGCGGTGTCATTGTTTCACTGGATGCATCAGACAGGGGAAGGAATCGAAGGTATATATATGATAATTCTTTTTTTTCTTTCTCTCTTTCCTTCTCTCTTTTTCTCTCTCTCTTTCCCGGGAATGACTACTTCCCCTTTCCCCCTCACACACTCCCTCTCACGCTCTCTCTCTCTCTCTTGGCGGTGTCATTGTTT
>NW_027171703.1:64948-142013 GCF_036898095.1 Palaemon carinicauda
CCCCTTTCCCCCTCACAACAATCTCTCTCTCTCTCTCTCTCTGTCTCTTGGCGGTGTCATTGTCTCACTGGATGCATCAGAGGGGGAAGGAATCGAAGGTATATATATGATAATTCTTTTTTTTTCTCTCTCTGTCCTTCTCTCTTTTTCTCTCTCTCTTTCCCAAAATGACTACTTCCCTTTTCCCCCTCACAACACTCCCTCTCACGCTCTCTCTCTCTCTCGGCGGTGTCATTGTCTCACTGGATGCATCAGACGGGGAAAGGAATCGAATTACACATATGATAATTCTTTTTTTTTTCTCTCTTTCCTTCTCTCTCTCTCTCTCTCTCTCTCTCTCTCTTGGCGGTGTCCTTGTCTCACTGGATGCATCAGACAGGGAAAGGAATTGAAGGTATATATATAATAATTCTTTTTTTCTTCCTTTTTCTCTCTTTCCTTGTCTCTTTTTCTCCTTCTCTTTCCCAGGAATGACTACTTCCCCTTTCCCCCTCACAAAACTCCCTCTCACGCTCTCTCTCTCTCTCTCTCTCTCTCTCTCTCTCTCTTTCTCTCTCTCTCTTGGCGGTGTCATTGTCTGACTGGATGCATCAGACTGGAAAAGGACTCGAAGGTATATATATGATAATTCTTTTTTTTACTTCCTTTTTCTCTCTTTCCCTTTCTCTTTTTTTCTCTCTCTTTCCCGGGAAAGACTACTTCCCCTCTCCCCCTCACAACACTCCCTCTCACGCTCTCTCTCTCTTGGCGGTGTCATTGTCTCACTGGATGCATCAGACGGGGGGAGGAATCGAATGTATATATATGATAATTCTTTTTTTTTCTTTCTCTCTTCACTTTTCTCTTTTTCTCTCTCTCTTTCTTGGGAATGACTACTTCCCCTTTCCCCCCGCATACTCCCTCTCACGCTCTCTCTCTCTCTCTCTCTCTCTCTCTCTCTCTCTCTCCTTCTCTTGGCGGAATCGAATGTACATATATGATAATTCTTTTTTATTCTCTCTCTTTCCTTCTCTCTTTTTCTCTCTCTCCATTTCCCGGGAATGAATACTTCCCCTTTCCCCCTCACAACACTTCCTCTCACGCTCTCTCTCTCTTGGCGGTGTCATTTTCTCACTGGATGCATCAGACGGGGGAAGGAATCAAAATTATATATATGATAATTATTTTTTTTCTCTCTTTCCTTCTCTCTTTATCTCTCCCTCTTTCCTGGGAATGACTACTTCCCCTTTCCCCTGCACACTACCTCTCACGCTCTCTCTCTCTCTCTCTCTCTCTTGGCGGTGTCATTGTCTCACTGGATGCATAAGATGGGTAAGGAATCGAAGGTATATAATATGATAATTCTCTTTTTTTCTCTCTCTCTCTTTCCTTCTCTCTTTCTCTCTCTCTCTTTCCCGGTAATGACTACTTCCCCTTTCCCCTCACAATAATCCATCTCTCTCTATCTCTCTCTCTCTTTTTTTTTCTCTCTCTCTCTCTTTCTCTTGGCGGTGTCTTTGTCTCACTGGATGCATCAGACGGGAAAAGGACTCGAAGGTATATATATGATAATTCTTTTTTTTACTTCCTTTTTCTCTCTTCCCCTTCCTCTTTTTTTCTCTCTCTTTCCCGGGAAAGACTACTTCCCCTCTCCCCCTCACAACACTCCCTCTCACGCTCTCTCTCTCTCTCTCTCTCTTGGCAGTGTCATTGTCTCACTGGATGCATCAGACGGGGGGAGGAATCGAAGGTATATATATGATAATTCTTTTTTTTTTCTCTCTCTTCACTTTTCTCTTTTTCTCTCTCTCTTTCTTGGGAATGACTACTTCCCCTTTCCCCTCACATACTCCCTCTCTCTCTCTCTCTCTCTCTCTCTCTCTCTCTCTCTCTCTCCTTCTCTTGGCGGTGTCATTGTCTCAATGGATGCATCAGACGGGGAAGGAATCGAATGTATATATATGATAATTCTTTTTTTTCTTTCTCTCTTTCCTTCTCTCTTTTTCTCTCTCTTTCCCGGGAATGACTACTTCCCCTTTCCCCCTCACAACACTCCCTCTCACGCTCTCTCTCTCTCTCTCTCTCTTCTCTCTCTCTCTCTCTCTCTCTCTCTCTCTCTCTCTCTCTTTCTCTCTTGGCGGTGTCATTGTTTCACTGGATGCATCAGACAGGGGAAGGAATCGAAGGTATATATATAATAATTCTTTTTTTCTTTCTTTTTCTCTCTTTCCTTCTCTCTTTTTCTCTCTCTCTTTCCTGGGAATGACTACTTCCCCTTTTCCCCTCACAACACTCCCTCTCACGCTCTCTCTCTCTCTCTCTTTCTCTCTTGGTGGTGTCATTGTTTCACTGGATGCATCAGACAGGGGAAGGAATCGAAGGTATATATATAATAATTCTTTTTTTCTTTCTTTTTCTCTCTTTCCTTCTCTCTTTTTCTCTCTCTCTTTCCCGGGAATGACTACTTCCCCTTTCCCCCTCACAACAATCCCTTTCACGCTCTCTCTCTCTCTCTCTCTCTTGGCGGTGTCATTGTTTCACTGGATGCATCAGACGGGGGAAGGAATCGAAGGTATATATATAATTGTTTTTTTCTTTCTTTTTCTCTCTTTCCTTCTCTCTTTTTCTCTCTCTCTTTCCCGGGAATGACTACTTCCCCTTTCCCCCTCACAACAATTCCTTTCACGCTCTCTCTCTCTCTCTCTCTCTCTCTCTCTTGGCGGTGTCATTGTTTCACTGGATGCATCAGACGGGGGAAGGAATCGAAGGTATATATATGATAATTCTTTTTTTTCTTTCTCTCTTTCCTTCTCTCCTTTTCTCTCTCTCTTTCCCGGGAATGACTACTTCCCCTTTCCCTCGCACACTCCCTCTCACGCTCTCTCTCTCTCTCTCTCTCTCTCTCTCTCTCTTGGCGGTGTCATTGTTTCACTGGATGCATCAGACAGGGGAAGGAATCGAAGGTATATAATATGATAATTCTTTTTTTTCTTTCTTTCTTTCCTTCTCTCTTTTTCTCTCTCTCTTTCCTGGGAATGACTACATCCCCTTTCCCTCGCACACTCCCTCTCACGCTCTC
Source organism: Palaemon carinicauda (assembly GCF_036898095.1). Lineage (NCBI taxonomy): Eukaryota > Metazoa > Arthropoda > Malacostraca > Decapoda > Palaemonidae > Palaemon > Palaemon carinicauda. The sequence goes on from NW_027171703.1 coordinate 68,007, forward strand.
TCTCTCTCTCTCTCTCTCTCTCTCTCTCTCTCTCTTGGCGGTGTCCTTGTCTCACTGGATGCATCAGACGGGGAAGGAATCGAATGTATATATATGATAATTCTTTTTTTTACTTCCTTTTTCTCTCTTTCCCTTTCTCTTTTTTTCTCTCTCTTTCCCGGGAAAGACTACTTCCCCTCTCCCCCTCACAACACTCCCTCTCACGCTCTCTCTCTCTTGGCGGTGTCATTGTCTCACTGGATGCATCAGACGGGGGGAGGAATCGAATGTATATATATGATAATTCTTTTTTTTTCTTTCTCTCTTTACTTTTCTCTTTTTCTCTCTCTCTTTCTTGGGAATGACTACTTCCCCTTTCCCCCCGCATACTCCCTCTCACGCTCTTCTCTCTCTCTCTCTCCTCTCTCTCTCTCTCTCTCCTCCTTCTCTTGGCGGTGTCATTGTCTCACTGGATGCATCAGACGGGGGAAGGAATCGAATGTACATATATGATAATTCTTTTTTATTCTCTCTCTTTCCTTCTCTCTTTTTCTCTCTCTCCATTTCCCGGGAATGAATACTTCCCCTTTCCCCCTCACAACACTTCCTCTCACGCTCTCTCTCTCTTGGCGGTGTCATTTTCTCACTGGATGCATCAGACGGGGGAAGGAATAAAAAATATATATATGATAATTCTTTTTTTTTCTCTCTTTCCTTCTCTCTTTATCTCTCCCTCTTTCCTGGGAATGACTACTTCCCCTTTCCCCTGCACGCTACCTCTCACGCTCTCTCTCTCTCTCTCTCTCTCTCTCTTGGCGGTGTCATTGTCTCACTGGATGCATAAGACGGGGAAGGAATCGAAGGTATATAATATGATAATTCTCTTTTTTTCTCTCTCTCTCTTTCCCTCTCTCTTTTCTCTCTCTCTTTCCCGGGAATGACTACTTCCCCTTTCCCCCTCACAACACTCCCTCTCACGGTCTCTCTCTCTCTCTTGGCGGGTTCATTGTCTTACTGTATGCATCAGACGGGGGAAGGAATCGAAGGTATATATATGATAATTCTCTTTTTTTCTCTCTCTCTCTTTCCTTCTCTTTTTTTCTCTCGCTCTCTCCCGGGAATGACTACTTCCTGTTTCTTTCTCAAAACACTCCCTCTCACGCTCTCTCTCTCTCTCTCTCTCTCTCTCCTCTCTCTCTCTCTCTTGGTTGTGTCGTTGTTTCACTGGATGCATCAGACGGGGGAAGGAATCGAAGGTATATATATGATAATTCTTTTTTTTCTTTGTTTTCTCTCTTTCCTTCTCTCTTTTTCTCTTTTTCTTTTCCGGGAATGACTACTTCCCCTCTCCCCCTCATAACACTCCCTCTCTCTCTCTCTCTCTCTCTCTCTCTCTCTCTTGGCGGTGTCATTGTCTCACTGGATGCATCAGACGGGGAAGGAATCGAAGGTATATAATATGATAATTTTTTTTCTTTCTCTCTTTCCTTCTTTCTTTTTCTCTCTCTCTTTCCTGGGAATGACTACATCCACTTTCCCCCGCACACTCCCTCTCAAGCTATCTCTCTCCCTCTCACTCTCTCTCCTCTCTCTCTCTCCTCTCTCTCTCTCTCTCTCTCTTTCTCTTGGCGGTGTCATTATCTCACTGGATATATCAGACGGGGAAGGAATCTAAGGTATATAATATGATAATTCTTTATTTTTCTTTCTCTCTTTCCTTCTAGCTTTTTCTCTCTCTCTTTCCCAGAATGACTACTTCCCCTTTCCCCCCTCAAAACACTCCCTCTCACGCTCTCTCTCTCTTGGCTGTGTCATTGTCTCACTGGATGCATCAGACGGGGGAAGGAATCAAAGTTATATATATGATAATTCTTTTTTTTCTCTCTCTTTCCTTATCTCTTTTTCTCTCTCTCTTTCCCGGGAATGACTACCTTCCCTTTCCCCCTCACAATACTCCCCCTCTCTCTCTCTCTTTTTTCTCTCTCTCTCTCTCTCTCTCTCTCTCTCTCTCTCTCTCTCTCTCTCTCTTGGCGGTGTCATTGTCTCACTGGATGCATCGGACGGGGTAAGAAATCGAAGGTATATATATGATAATTCTTTTTTTTCTTCCTTTTTCTCTCTTTCCTTCTCTCTTTTTCTCTTTCTTTTTTCCCGGGAATGACTACTTCCCCTTTCCCCCTCACAACACTCCCTCTCAAGCTCTCTCTCTCTCTCTCTCTCTCTCTCTCTCTCTCTCTCTCCCTTTTACAATACTGCTAAGACAGAGTGTAGATATGAGCGAGACATATGTTAAACATAAATTAGCTTTTATAACCCCTATCTTCAAAAGTGGATCAAGACTAGAGGCAAGCAATTATAGACCTGTTAGTCTAACATCACATATTATGAAAGTGTATGAGAGGGTAATAAAAAAGAAAATAATGAACCATTTGGTCAAAAATAATTTGTTTAATATGGGTCATCACGGTTTCGTACCTGGAAAAAGTACACAGACCCAACTGATAGCACTCTATGAAAACATATACAATAATATGATAAATGAAAAAGACACAGATGTGATCTATCTAGATTTTGCAAAAGCCTTTGACAAGGTAGACCATAACATATTGGAGAAAAAAATGAGAAAGCATAATATTGTGGGAAAGATAGGAAAATGGGTAAAAGAATTCCTGCAAAACAGAAAACAGATAAAGTTGCAAATGACGAGAAATCAGATGAAGCCCAGGTAATATCTGGTGTGCCACAAGGTACGGTATTAGCTGCACTGCTATTTGTTATTATGATCTCAGACATAGACTGTGATGTTGAAAACTCCGTAGTGAGAAGTTTCGCCGATGACACAAGAATAAGTAGAGAAATTACTTGTGATGAAGATAGGAACTCACTACAAAGAGATCTAAACAAAATATATGAATGGGCGGAGATAAATAGGATGGTATTTAACTCCGATAAATTCGAATCAATGAATTATGGAAACAGAGAGGGAATGGTGTATGCATACAAGGGACCTAATAATGAGACAATCACAAACAAGGAAGCAATTAAAGACCTTGGTGTAATTTTAAATAGGAATATGTTATGCAACGACCAAATAGCAACACTGTTGGCTAAATGTAAAGCAAAAATGGGAATGTTATTCAGACACTTTAAAACAAGAAAAGCTGAACACATGATTATGCTTTACAAAATTTTTGTGCGTAGTACACTCGAGTACTGCAATGTGATATAGTACCCACACTACCAAAAGGATATTGCGCAAATAGAGAGTGTACAAAGGTCCTATACTGCTAGAATAGAAGAAGTTAAGGACCTTGACTACTGGGAAAGACTGCAATTTTTAAAACTATACAGTCTAGAAAGGAAAAGAGAACGCTACATGATAATACAAGCATAGAAGCAAATAGAAGGAATTGCTGAAAACATCATGGAGCTTAAAATATCAGAAAGAGCAAGCCGAGGTAGATTAATAGTGCCAAAAAGCATTCCAGTTAAACTGAGAAAGGCGCACAGGACATTAATCCACTACGCACCAGCATCGATAATGCAGCGACTATTTAATGTGCTGCCAGCTCATCTAAGAAACATATCAGGAGTGAGCGTAGATGTGTTCAAGAATAAGCTCGATAAATACCTAAGATGCATCCCAGACCATCCAAGACTGGAAGATGCAAAATACACCGGAAGATGCATTAGCAACTCTCTGGTGGATATACGAGGTGCCTCACACTGAGGGACCTGGGGGAACCCAAACAAAAAATAAGGCAATAAGGTAAGGTAAGGCTCTCTCTCTCTCTCTTGGCGGTGTCATTGTCTCACTGGATGCATCAGACGGGGCAGGAATCGAAGGTATATACTGTATATATGATAATTCTATTTTTTTCTTTCTCTCTTTTCTTCTCTCTTTTTCTGTCTCTCTTTCCTGGGAATGACTACTTCCCCTTTCCCCCGCACTCTCCATCTCACGCTCTCTCTCTCTCTCTTTCTCTCTCTCTCTCTCTCTCTCTCTCTCTTTCTCATGGTGGTGTCAATGTCTCAATGGATGCATCAGACGGGGGAAGGAATCGAAGGTATATATATGATAATTCTTTTTTTCTTCCTTTTTCTCTCTTTCCTTCTCTCTTTTTCTCTTTATCTTTCCCGAGAATGACTACTTCCCCTTTCCCCTTTACAACACTCCCTTTCACGCTCTCTCTCTCTCTTGCTCTCTCTCTCTCTCTCTCTCTCTCTCTCTCTCTCTCTCTCTCTTGGCAGTGTCATTGTCTCACTGGATGCATCAGACGGGGGAAGGAATCGAAGGTATATATATAATAATTCTTTTTTTTTCTTTCTCTCTTTCCTTCTCTCTTTTTCTCTCTCTCTTTCCTGGGAATGACTACTTCTTTTTTTTCTTCCTCTTTCTCTCCTTCCTTCTCTCTTTTTTTCTTTCTCTTTCCCGGGAATGACTACTTCCCCTTTCCCCCTCACAACACTCCCTTTCACGCTCTCTCTCTCTCTCTCTCTCTAGGCGGTGTCATTGTTTCACTGGATGCATCAGACGGGGGAAGGAATCGAAGGTATATATATAATAATTCTTTTTTTTTCTTTCTCTCTTTCCTTCTCTCTTTTTCTGTCTCTCTTTCCTGGGAATGACTACTTCCCCTTTCCCCCTCACAACACTCCTTCTCACGCTCTTTCTCTCTCTTTCTCTCTCTCTCTCTCTCTCTCTCTCTTGGCGGTGTCATTGTCTCACTAGATGCATCAGACGGGGGAAGGAATCGAAGGTATATATATGATAATTCTTTTTTTTCCTTTTTCTCTCTTTCCCTCTCTCTTTTTCTCTCTCTCTTCCCCGGGAATGACTACTTCCCCATACCCCTTCACAACACTCCCTCTCATGCTCTCTCTCTTGGCGGTGTCATTGTCTCACTGGATGCATCAGACGGGGAAAGGAATCGAAAGTATATATATGATAATTCTTTTTTTTTCTTTCTCTCTTTCCTTCTCTCTTTTTCTCTCTCTCTTTCTTGGGAATGACTACTTCCACTTTCCCCCGCACACTCCCTCTCACGCTCTCTTTCTCTTTCTCTCTCTCTCCTTCTCTTGGTGGTGTCATTGTCTCACTGGATGCATCAGACGGGGAAAGGAATCGAAGGTATATATATGATAATTCTTTTTTTCACTCTCTTTTCTTCTATCCTTTTCTCTCTCTCTTTCCCGGGAATGACTACTTCCCCTTTCTCCCGCACACTCCCTCTCACTGTCTCTCTCACTCTCTCTCTCTCTCTCTCTTTCTGCCTTGTCAGTGTCATTGTCTCACTGGATGCATCAGACTGGGAAAGGAATCGAAGGTATATATATATGATAATTCTTTTTTTTTCTCCCTCTCTCTTTCCTTCTCTCTTTTTCTCTCTCTCTTTCCCGGGAATGACTACTTCCTCTTTCCCCCTCACAACACTCCCTCTCACTCTCTCTCTCTCTTGGCGGTGTCCTTGTCTCACTGGATGCATCAGACGGGGAAGGAATCGAATGTATATATATCATAATTCTTTTTTTTTCTCTCTCTCTTTCCTTCTCTCTTTTTCTCTCTCTCTTTCCCGGGAATGACTACTTCCCCTTACCCCCTCATAATACTCCCTCTCTCTCTCTTTTTCTCTCTCTCTCTCTCTCTCTCTCTCTCTTGGCAGTGTCATTTTCTCAATGGATGCATCAGACGGGGAAAGGAATCGAAGGTATAAATATGATAATTCTTTTTTTTCTTCCTTTTTCTCTCTTTCCTTCTCTCTTTTTCTCTTTCTCTTTCCCGGGAATGACTACTTCCCCTTTCCCCCTCACAACACTCCCTCTTTCTCTCTCTCTCTCTCTCTCTCTTGGCGGTGTCATTGTCTCACTGGATGCATCAGACGGGGGAAGAAATCGAATGTATATAATATGATAATTCTTTTTTTTCTTTCTCTCTTTCCTTCTCTCTTTTTATCTCTCTCTTTCTTGGGATTGACTACTTCCCCTTTCCCCCCGCACACTCCCTCTCTCTCTCTCTCTCTCTCTCTCTCCTCTCTCTCTCCTTCTCTTGGTGGTGTCATTGTCTCACTGGATGCATCAGACGGGGAAAGGAATCGAAGGTATATATATGATAATTCTTTTTTTCTCTCTCTTTCCTTCTATCTTTTTCTCTCTCTTTCCCGGGAATGACTACTTCCCCTTTCTCCAGCACACTCCCTCTCACTCTCTCTCTCTCTCTCTCTCTCTCTCTCTGCCTTGTCGGTGTCATTGTCTCACTGGATGCATCAGACGGGGGAAGGAATCGAAGGTATATATATGATGATTCTTTTTTTTTCTTTCTCTCTTCACTTCTCTCTTTTACTCTCTCTCTTTCATGGGAATGACTACTTCCCCTTTCCTCCGCACACTCCCTCTCACGCTCTCTTTCTCTCTCTCTCTCTCTCTGCCCTTCTCTTGGCGGTGTCATTGTCTCACTGGATGCATCAGACGGGGAAAGGAATCAAAGGTATATATATGATAATTCTTTTTTTTCTCTTTTTCCTTCTATCCTTTTCTCTCTCTCTTTCCCGGGAATGACTACTTCCCCTTTCCCCCTTACAATTATCCCTCTCACGCTCTCTCTCTCTCTTGGCAGTGTCATTGTCCCACTGGATGCATCAGACGGGGGAAGGAATCGAAGGTATATATATGATAATTCTTTTTTTTTCTTTTTCTTCTCTGTTTTCTACTCTCTTTCCTTTTTCTCTCTCTCTTTCCTGGGAATGACTACTTCCCCTTTCCCCCTCTCACAACACTCCCTCTCAAGTTCTCTCTCTCTCTCTTGGCAGTGTCATCGTCTCACTGGATGCATCAGACGGGGGAAGGAATCGAAGGTATATATATGATAATTCTTTTTTTTTCTTTTTCTTCTCTGTTTCCTACTCTCTTTCTCTTTTTGTCTCTCTCCTTCCCGGGAATGACTACTTCCCCTTTCCCCCTCACAACACTCCCTCTCACGCTCTCTCTCTCTCTTGGCAGTGTCATTGTCTCACTGGATGCATCAGACGGGGAAAGGAATCGAAGGTATATATATGATAATTCTTTTTTTCCTTTTTCTTCTCTGTTTCCTACTCACTTTCTCTTTTTGTCTCTCTCCTTCCCGGGAATGACTACTTCCCCTTTCCCCCTCACAACACTCCCTCTCACGCTCTCTCTCTCTCTTGGCAGTGTCATTGCCTCACTGGATGCATCAGACGGGGAAAGGAATCGAAGGTATATATATGATAATTCCTTTTTTTTCTTTTTTTCTCGGTTTCCCACTCTCTTTCTCTTTTTCTCTCTCTCTTTCCTAGGAATGACTACTTCCCCTTTCCCCCTCTCACAACACTCCCTCTCACGTTCTCTCTCTCTCTTGGCGGTGTCATTGTCTCACTGGATGCATCAGACGGGGGAAGGAATCGAAGGTATATATATGATAATTCCTTTTTTTCTTTTTCTTTTCTGTTTCATACTCTCTTTCTCTTTTTCTCTCTCTCTTTCCCGGGAATGACTACTTCCCCTTTCCCCCTCATAACACTCCCTCTCACGCTCTCTCTCTCTCTTGGCAGTGTCATTGTCTCACTGGATGCATCCGACGGGGGAAGGAATCGAAGGTATATATATGATAATCCTTTTTTTTCTTTTTCTTCTCTGTTTCCTACTCTCTTTCTCTTTTTCTCTCTCTCTCTTTCCCGGGAATGACTACTTCCCCTTTCCCCCTCACAACACTCCCTCTCACGCTCTCTCTCTCTCTCTTGGCAGTGTCATTGTCTCACTGGATGCATCAGACGGGGGAAGGAATCGAAGTTATATATATGATAATTCTTTTTTATTCTTTTTCTTCTATGTTTCCTTCTCTCTTTCTATTTTTCTCTCTCTCTTTCCCGGGAATGACTACTTCCCCTTTCCCCCTCATAACACTCCCTCTCACGTTCTCTCTCTCTCTTGGCGGTGTCATTGTCTCACTGGATGCATCAGACGGGGGAAGGAATCGAAGGTATATATATGATAATTCCTTTTTTTCTTTTTCTTTTCTGTTTCATACTCTCTTTCTCTTTTTCTCTCTCTCTTTCCCGGGAATGACTACTTCCCCTTTCCCCCTCATAACACTCCCTCTCACGCTCTCTCTCTCTCTTGGCAGTGTCATTGTCTCACTGGATGCATCCGACGGGGGAAGGAATCGAAGGTATATATATGATAATCCTTTTTTTTTTCTTTTTCTTCTCTGTTTCCTACTCTCTTTCTCTTTTTCTCTCTCTCTCTTTCCCGGGAATGACTACTTCCCCTTTCCCCCTCACAACACTCCCTCTCACGCTCTCTCTCTCTCTCTTGGCAGTGTCATTGTCTCACTGGATGCATCAGACGGGGGAAGGAATCGAAGTTATATATATGATAATTCTTTTTTATTCTTTTTCTTCTATGTTTCCTTCTCTCTTTCTATTTTTCTCTCTCTCTTTCCCGGGAATGACTACTTCCCCTTTCCCCCTCATAACACTCCCTCTCACGCTCTCTCTCTCTCTTGGCAGTGTCATTGTCTCACTGGATGCATCAGACGGGGGAAGGAATCGAAGGTATATATATGATAATCTTTTTTTTTCTTTTTCTTCTCTGTTTCCTACTCTCTTTCTCTTTATCTCTCTCTCTTTCTTAGGAATGACTACTTCCCCTTTCCCCCTCTCACAACACTCCCTCTCACGCTCTCTCTCTCTCTTGGCAGTGTCATTGTCTCACTGGATGCATCAGACGGGGGAAGGAATCGAAGGTATATATATGATAATTCTTTTTTTTTCTCTGTTTCCTACTCTCTTTCTCTTTTTCTCTCTCTCTTTCCCGGGAATGACTACTTCCCCTTTCCCCCTCATAACACTCCCTCTCACGCTCTCTCTCTCTCTTGGCATTGTCATCGTCTCACTGGATGCATCAGACGGGGGAAGGAATCGAAGGTATATATATGATAATCCTTTTTTTTTCTCTCTGTTTCCTACTCTCTTTCTCTTTTTCTCTCTCTCTTTCCCGGGAATGACTACTTCCCCTTTCCCCCTCACAACACTCCCTCTCACGCTCTCTCTCTCTCTTGGCAGTGTCATCGTCTCACTGGATGCATCAGACGGGGGAAGGAATCGAAGGTATATATATGATAATCCTTTTTTTTTTCTCTGTTTCCTACTCTCTTTCTCTTTTTCTCTCTCTCTTTCCCGGGAATGACTACTTCCCCTTTCCCCCTCACAACACTCCCTCTCACGCTCTCTCTCTCTCTTGGCAGTGTCATCGTCTCACTGGATGCATCAGACGGGGGAAGGAATCGAAGGTATATATATGATAATTTTTTTTTTCTTTTTCTTCTATGTTTCCTTCTCTCTTTCTCTTTTTCTCTCTCTCTTTCCCAGGAATGACTACTTCCCCTTTCCCCCTCACAACAATCCCTCTCACGCTCTCTCTTTATCATGGCAGTGTCATTGTCTCACTGGATGCATCAGACGGTGGAAGGAATCGAAGGTATATATATGATAATTCTTTTTTTTCTTTTTCTTCTCTGTTTCCTACTCTCTTTCTCTTTTTCTCTCTCTCTTTCCTGGGAATGACTACTTCCCCTTTCCCCCTCTCACAACACTCCCTCTCACGCTCTTTCTCTCTTTTGGCAGTGTCATTGTCTCACTGGATGCATCAGACGGGGAAAGAATTCGAAGGTATATATATGATAATTCTTTTTTTTCTTTTTCTTTTCTGTTTCCTACTCGCTTTCTCTTTTTCTCTCTCTCTTTCACGGGAATGACTACTTCCCCTTTCCCCCTCACAACGCTCCCTCTCACGCTCTCCCTCTCTCTTGGCAGTGTCATTGTCTCACTTGATGCATCAGACGGGGAAAGAAATTGAAGGTATATATATGATAATTCTTTTTTTCTTTTTCTTTTCTGTTTCCTACTCTCTCTTTTTCTCTCTCTCTTTCCCGGGAATGACTATCTCCCCTTTCCCCCTCACAACACTCCCTCTCACGCTCTCTCTCTCTCTTGGCAGTGTCATTGTCTCACTGGATGCATCAGACGGGGAAAGGAATCGAAGGTATATATATGATGATTCTTTTTTTCTTTTTCTTTTCTGTTTCCTACTCGCTTTCTCTTTTTCTCTCTCTCTTTCACGGGAATGACTACTTCCCCTTTCCCCCTCACAACACTCCCTCTCACGCTCTCTCTCTCTCTCTTGGCAGTGTCATTGTCTCACTGGATGCATCAGACGGGGAAAGAATTCGAAGGTATATATATGATAATTCTTTTTTTTCTTTTTCTTTTCTGTTTCCTACTCGCTTTCTCTTTTTCTCTCTCTCTTTCACGGGAATGACTACTTCCCCTTTCCCCCTCACAACACTCCCTCTCACGCTCTCTTTCTCTCTTGGCAGTGTCATCGTGTCACTGGATGCATCAGACGGGAGAAGGAATCGAAGGTATATATATGATAATTCCTTTTTTTCTTTTTCTTTTCCGTTTCATACTCTCTTTCTCTTTTTCTCTCTCTCTTTCCCGGGAATGACTACTTCCCCTTTCCCCCTCACAACACTCCCTCTCACGCTCTCTCTCTCTCTTGGCAGTGTCATCGTCTCACTGGATGCATCAGACGGGGGAAGGAATCGAAGGTATATATATGATAATCCTTTTTTTTCTCTGTTTCCTACTCTTTTTCTCTTTTTCTCTCTCTTTTTCCTGGTAATGACTACTTCCCCTTTCCCCCTCTCACAACACTCCCTCTCACGTTCTCTCTCTCTCCTGGCAGTGTCATTGTCTCACTGGATGCATCAGACGGGGAAGGAATCGAAGGTATATATATGATAATTCTTTATTTTTTCTTTTTCTTCTCTGTTTCCTACTCTCTTTCTCTTTTTCTCTCTCTCTTTCCCGGGAATGACTACTTCCCCTTTCCCCCTCACAACACTCCCTTTCACGCTCTCTCTCTCTCTTGGCAGTGTCATTGTCTCACTGGATGCATCAGACGGGGATAGGAATCGAAGGTTTATAAATGATAATTCTTTTTTTTCTTTTTTTTCTCTGTTTCCTACTCTCTTTCTATTTTTCTCTCTCTCTTTCCCGGGAATGACTACTTCCCCTTTCCCCCTCACAACACTCCCTCTGACGCTCTCTCTCTCTCTTAGCAGTGGCATTGTCGCACTGGATGCATCAGACGGGAAAGGAATCGAAGGTATATATATGATAATTCTTTTTTTTTCTTTTTCTTTTCTGTTTCCTACTCTCTTTGTCTTTTTCTCTCTCTCTTTCCCGGGAATGACTACTTCCCCTTTCCCCCTCACAACACTCCCTCTCACGCTCTCTCTCTCTCTTGGCAGTGTCATTGTCTCACTTGATGCATCAGACGGGGGAAGGAATCGAAGGTATATATATGATAATTCTTTTTTTTCTTTTTCTTTTCTGTTTCCTACTCTCTCTTTTTCTCTCTCTCTCTTTCCCGGGAATGACTACTTCCCCTTTCCCCCTCACAACACTCCCTCTCACGCTCTCTCTCTCTCTTGGCAGTGTCATTGTCTCACTGGATGCATCAGACGGGGAAAGGAATCGAAGGTATATATATGATAATTCTTTTTTTCTTTTTTTTCTCTGTTTCCTACTCTCTTTCTCTTTTTCTCTCTCTCTTTCCCAGGAATGACTACTTCCCCTTTCCCCCTCACAACACTCCCTCTCACGCTCTCTCTCTCTCTTGGCAGTGTCATTGTCTCACTGGATGCATCAGACGGGGAAAGGAATCGAAGGTATATATATGATAATTCTTTTTTTTCTTTTTTTCTCTGTTTCCTACTCTCTTTCTATTTTTCTCTCTCTTTTTCCCGGGAATGACTACTTCCCCTTTCCCCCTCACAACACTCCCTCTCACGCTCTCTCTCTCTCTCTTGGCAGTGGTATTGTCTCACTGGATGCATCAGACGGGGAAAGGAATCGAAGGTATATATATGATAATTCTTTTTTTTTCTTTTTCTTTTCTGTTTCCTACTCTCTCTTTTTCTCTCTCTTTCCCGGGAATGACTACTTCCCCTTTCCCCCTCACAACACTCCCTCTCACGCTCTCTCTCTCTCTTGGCAGTGTCATTGTCTCACTTGATGCATCAGACGGGGGAAGGAATTGAAGGTATATATATGATAATTCTTTTTTTTTCTTTTTCTTTTCTGTTTCCTACTCTCTCTTTTTCTCTCTCTTTCCCGGGAATGACTACTTCCCCTTTCCCCCTCACAACACTCCCTCTCACGCTCTCTCTCTCTCTCTTGGCAGTGTCATTGTCTCACTGGATGCATCAGACGGGGAAAGGAATCGAAGGTATATATATGATAATTCTTTTTTTCTTTTTTTTCTCTGTTTCCTACTCTCTTTCTCTTTTTCTCTCTCTCTTTCCCGGGAATGACTACTTCCCCTTTCCCCCTCACAACACTCCCTCTCACGCTCTCTCTCTCTCTTGGCAGTGTCATTGTCTCACTGGATGCATCAGACGGGAAAGGAATCGAAGGTATATATATGATAATTCTTTTTTTCTTTTTTTTCTCTGTTTCCTACTCTTTCTCTTTTTCTTTCTCTCTTTCCCGGGAATGACTACTTCCCCTTTCCCCCTCACAACACTCCCTCTCTCGCTCTTTCTCTCTCTTGGCAGTGTCATTGTCTCACTGGATGCATCAGACGGGGGAAGGAATCGAAGGTATATGTATGATAATTCTTTTTTTTTCTTTTTCTTCTCTGTTTCCTACTCTCTTTCTCTTTTTCTCTCTCTCTTTCCCGGGAATGACTACTTCCCCTTTCCCACTCACAACACTCCCTCTCACGCTCTCTCTCTCTCTTGGCAGTGTCATTGTCTCACTGGATGCATCAGACGGGAAAGGAATCGAAGGTATATATATGATAATTCTTTTTTTCTTTTTTTTCTCTGTTTCCTACTCTCTTTCTCTTTTTTTCTCTCTCTTTCCCGGGAATGACTACTTCCCCTTTCCCCCTCACAACACTCCCTCTCACGCTCTGTCTCTCTCTTGGCAGTGTCATTGTCTCACTTGATGCATCAGACGGGGGAAGGAATCGAAGGTATATATATGATAATTCTTTTTTTTCTTTTTCTTCTCTTTTTCCTACTTTCTTTCTCTTTTTCTCTCTCTCTTTCCCGGGAATGACTACTTCCCCTTTCCCCCTCACAACACTCCCTCTCACGCTCTCTCTCTCTCTTGGCAGTCTCCCGCTCTCTTTCTCTCTTTAAAATGAAGAAAAAAAAGAAGTTCATCCTGTGATCACTAGTTTACATGATTCCTGCGGTTATAACTCAGTTTATGTTTTTTGTGACCTGTGGTGAAACAAGAATGGTCGGCGCTTTTGCAATTTAATCTCACGGGGCAAACTCGAAGAAAGGCGGAATTTGAGGCTATTTAAGAAATTAGAAAAATCCTGACGAAATTTGAATTTACGAGGAAGATGTTTAGGAGGATAACGTGATGTATATATATACTAAGTTGTCTTTTTCCTATATGATCTTGGATAAGATCTATGAGTCTTCCTTTGTTTCTCCTTTGTTACGTTTTGATCCATTTTATAGAGACTTACATCTTTCCTCTATTATTTTATTCTCTTGATTATAGATAATTAATCAGTTGATCTGTACTTTCCTTTCAGGGCATGATCAGCTTCTAAAAAGAATTCCTGGTAAGTTTCCTTTAATAATATGCATATATATATATATATATATATATATATATATATATTATATATAATATATATATATATATATATATATATATATATATATATATATATATAGCTTTTATTTCAATTGTCAATACAGCAATCCAATTATATTAGATATTAATCGTCAATTGATAGACTACATAACAGATGCATAATAACATCCTGAATTACAGAAATAATAATGCTGAATTGTTTTCAACATTTAAATCAATAATGCAAACTAAAATCACACCAGAGCTTAGAAATATATATACGTTTAACAATCAGTTCAGATTTTCAGTGAAAACAAATTTTTATTTTTATTTTTAAAACTCAGGAGGAAACATTATCCTTTTCCTTCGAGAAGGTGTGGGAAAAGGAAAAGAGAGAGAGAGAGAGAGAGAGAGAGAGAGAGAGAGAGAGAGAGAGAGCGAGAGAGAGAGAGAGAGAGAGAGACGGATCGTAAGTAATTGTATTTAGAAAAGGAAAGGAAATTTGTATGCGATATGTCACTTAATTAAACTGTCAAAAGAAGGATCTTTTTAGCATATGAAGTCCTAAGGAAAGATTATCTTGAAGTAAGGATTTAATATTGCTGTTGTTGCAAGCGATAGCAAGATCATGGATATTATTATTATTATTATTATTATTATTATTATTATTATTATTATTATTATTATTATTATTATTATTATTATTATTGTTGTTGTTGTGGTTAAGGATTATGCCACTTTTGAGTATAAGTATAAAAGACATACAGAAAAGGAGAGAGAGAGAGAGAGAGAAGAGAGAGAGAGAGAGAGAGAGAGAGAGAGAGAGAGAGAGATTTTAAAGAATAAGTATAAAAGGAATATAAAGGAAAAAAAAGTAGTATGGAAAAATGAGAGAGAGAGAGAGAGAGAGAGAGAGAGAGAGAGAGAGAGAGAGAGAGAGAGAGAGAGAGAGATTCTTAAGTATGAGACATACCGAAGAGAGAGAGAGAGAGAGAGAGAGAGAGAGAGAGAGAGAGAGAGAGAGAGAGAGAGAGAGAGAGAGATTCTAAAGTATCATTTTCTCACTGATTGGAAGGTGTATATATATTAATTCTTTTTTTCTCTATTTCCTTCACTCTCTCTCTCTCTCTCTTTCCTTCACTCTTTTCTCTCTCTATTTCCTTGTATGACTACTTACTATCTCTCTCTCTCTTGTGTTCACATTCCCCCCCCTCTCTCTCTCTCTCTCTCTCTCTCTCTCTCTCTCTCTCTCTCTCTTTCTTAACCTTGTTAACCTCTCTTTCTGTTTTCAACTACATCTTAACCTTGTATGACTACTCGGTCTCTCTCTCTCTCTCTCTCCTTTTGTCACATTCCCTCTCTCACACACACACAATCTATCTCTCTCTCTTTCTCTGTATCTCGTTCTTAACTCGGTTTCTCTCTCCTGTCACACTCCATCTCTCTTTCTCAATCCCTGTCTCTCTCTCTTTCTAAACCTTGTATGACTACTCGGTCTCTCTCCCTCTTCTCCTGTCACACTCCCTCTCACACACTCTCTCCCTCTCTTTTTCTTTCTTCTCTTTCTTAACCTTGTATGACCACTCGGTCTCTCTCCTTCTTCTTCTGTCACACTCCCTCTCACACACTCTCTCCCTCTCTTTTTCTTTCTTCTCTTTCTTAACCTTGTATGACCACTCGGTTTCTCTCCCTCTTCTCCTGTCACACTCCCTCTCACACACTCTCTCCCTCTCTTTTTCTTTCTTCTCTTTCTTAACCTTGTATGACCACTCGGTCTCTCTCCCTCTTCTCCTGTCACACTCCCTCTCACACACTCTCTCCCTCTCTTTTTCTTTCTTCTCTTTCTTAACCTTGTATGACCACTCGGTCTCTCTCCCTCTTCTCCTGTCACACTCCCTCTCACACACTCTCTCCCTCTCTTTTTCTTTCTTCTCTTTCTTAACCTTGTATGACCACTCGGTCTCTCTCCCTCTTCTCCTGTCACACTCCCTCTCACACACTCTCTCCCTCTCTTTTTCTTTCTTCTCTTTCTTAACCTTGTATGACCACTCGGTCTCTCTCCTTCTTCTTCGGTCACACTCCCTCTCACACACACTCTCCCTCTCTCTTTCTTTCTTCTCTTTCTTAACCTTGTATGACCACTCGGTCTCTCTTCTTCTTTCTTCGGTCACACTCCCTCTCACACACACTCTCCCTCTCTTTTCTTTCTTCTCTTTCTTAACCTTGTATGACTACTCGGTCTCTCTCCTTCTTCTTCTGTCATATTCCCTCTCACACACACCACTCTCCCTCTCTTCTTCTTTCTTCTCTTTCTTAACCTTGTATGACCCCTCGCGCTCTCTCTCCTTCTTTCTTCTGTCGCACTCCCTCTCACCCGCACTCTCCCTCCCTCTCTTTCTTTCTTCTCTCACCTAACCTTGTATGACCCCTCGCGCTCTCTCTCCTTCTTCTTCTGTCGCACTCCCTCTCACCCGCACTCTCCCTCCCTCTCTTTCTTTCTTCTCTCTCCTAACCTTGTATGACCCCTCGCGCTCTCTCTCCTTCTTCTTCTGTCGCACTCCCTCTCACCCGCACTCTCCCTCCCTCTCTTTCTTTCTTCTCTCTCCTAACCTTGTATGACCCCTCGCGCTCTCTCTCCTTCTTCTTCTGTCGCACTCCCTCTCACCCGCACTCTCCCTCCCTCTCTTTCTTTCTTCTCTCTCCTAACCTTGTATGACCCCTCGCGCTCTCTCTCCTTCTTCTTCTGTCGCACTCCCTCTCACCCGCACTCTCCCTCCCTCTCTTTCTTTCTTCTCTCTCCTAACCTTGTATGACCCCTCGCGCTCTCTCTCCTTCTTCTTCTGTCGCACTCCCTCTCACCCGCACTCTCCCTCCCTCTCTTTCTTTCTTCTCTCTCCTAACCTTGTATGACCCCTCGCGCTCTCTCTCCTTCTTCTTCTGTCGCACTCCCTCTCACCCGCACTCTCCCTCCCTCTCTTTCTTTCTTCTCTCTCCTAACCTTGTATGACCCCTCGCGCTCTCTCTCCTTCCTCTTCTGTCGCACCCCCTCTCACCCGCACTCTCCCTCCCTCTCTTTCTTTCTTCTCTCACCTAACCTTGTATGACCCCTCGCGCTCTCTCTCCTTCCTCTTCTGTCGCACTCCCTCTCACCCGCACTCTCCCTCCCTCTCTTTCTTTCTTCTGTCTACTAACCTTGTATGACCCCTCGGTCTCTCTCCTTCCTCTTCTGTCGCACCCCCTCTCACCCGCACTCTCCCTCCCTCTCTTTCTTTCTTCTCTCTCCTAACCTTGTATGACCCCTCGGTCTCTCTCTCCTTCCTCTTCTGTCGCACCCCCTCTCACCCGCACTCTCCCTCCCTCTCTTTCTTTCTTCTCTCTCCTAACCTTGTATGTTCCCTCGGTCTCTCTCTCCTTCCTCTTCTGTCGCACCCCCTCTCACCCGCACTCTCCCTCCCTCTCTTTCTTTCTTCTCTCTCCTAACCTTGTACGACCCCTCGGTCTCTCTCTCCTTCCTCTTCTGTCGCACCCCCTCTCACCCGCACTCTCCCTCCCTCTCTTTCTTTCTTCTCTCTCCTAACCTTGTACGACCCCTCGCGCTCTCTCTCCTTCTTCTTCTGTCGCACCCCCTCTCACACGCAATCTCCCTCCCTCTCTTTCTTTCTTCTCTCTCCTAACCTTGTACGACCCCTCGCGCTCTCTCTCCTTCATCTTCTCTCGCACCCCCTCTCACCCGCACTCTCTCTCCCTCTCTTTCTTTCTTCTCTCTCCTAACATTGTATGACCCCTCGCGCTCTCTCTCCTTCTTCTTCTGTCGCATTCCCTCTCACCCGCACTCTCCCTCCCTCTCTTTCTTTCTTCTCTCTCCTAACCTTGTATGACCCCTCGCGCTCTCTCTCCTTCTTCTTCTGTCGCATTCCCTCTCACCCGCACTCTCCCTCCCTCTCTTTCTTTCTTCTCTCTCCTAACCTTGTATGACCCCTCGCGCTCTCTCTCCTTCTTCTTCTGTCGCACTCCCTCTCACCCGCACTCTCCCTCCCTCTCTTTCTTTCTTCTCTCTCCTAACCTTGTATGACCCCTCGCGCTCTCTCTCCTTCTTCTTCTGTCGCACTCCCTCTCACCCGCACTCTCCCTCCCTCTCTTTCTTTCTTCTCTCTCCTAACCTTGTATGACCCCTCGCGCTCTCTCTCCTTCTTCTTCTGTCGCACTCCCTCTCACCCGCACTCTCCCTCCCTCTCTTTCTTTCTTCTCTCTCCTAACCTTGTATGACCCCTCGCGCTCTCTCTCCTTCTTCTTCTGTCGCACTCCCTCTCACCCGCACTCTCCCTCCCTCTCTTTCTTTCTTCTCTCTCCTAACCTTGTATGACCCCTCGCGCTCTCTCTCTTTCTTCTTCTGTCGCACTCCCTCTCACCCACACTCTCCCTCCCTCTCTTTCTTTCTGCTCTCTCCTAACCTTGTATGACCCCTCGCGCTCTCTCTCCTTCTTCTTCTGTCGCACTCCCTCTCACCCACACTCTCCCTCCCTCTCTTTCTTTCTTCTCTCTCCTAACCTTGTATGACCCCTCGCGCTCTCTCTCCTTCTTCTTCTGTCGCACTCCCTCTCACCCACACTCTCCCTCCCTTTCTTTCTTTCTTCTCTCTCCTAACCTTGTATGACCCCTCGCGCTCTCTCTCCTTCTTCTTCTGTCGCACTCCCTCTCACCCACACTCTCCCTCCCTCTCTTTCTTTCTTCTCTCTCCTAACCTTGTATGACCCCTCGCGCTCTCTCTCCTTCTTCTTCTGTCGCACTCCCTCTCACCCACACTCTCCCTCCCTCTCTTTCTTTCTTCTCTCTCCTAACCTTGTATGACCCCTCGCGATCTCTCTTCTTCTTCTTCTGTCGCACTCCCTCTCACCCACACTCTCCCTCCCTCTCTTTCTTTCTTCTCTCTCCTAACCTTGTATGACCCCTCGCGCTCTCTCTCCTTCTTCTTCTGTCGCACTCCCTCTCACCCACACTCTCCCTCCCTCTCTTTCTTTCTTCTCTCTCCTAACCTTGTATGACCCCTAGCGCTCTCTCTCCTTCTCTTCTGTCGCACTCCCTCTCACCCACACTCTCCCTCCCTCTCTTTCTTTCTTCTCTCTCCTAACCTTGTATGACCCCTCGCGCTCTCTCTCCTTCTGTCGCACCCCCTCTCACCCACACTCTCCCTCCTCTCTTTCTTTCTTCTCTCTCCTAACCTTGTATGACCCCTCGCGCTCTCTCTCCTTCTTCGGTCGCACCCCCTCTCACCCACACTCTCCCTCCCTCTCTTTCTTTCTTCTCTCTCCTAACCTTGTATGACCCCTCGCGCTCTCTCTCCTTCTTCTTCTGTCGCACTCCCTCTCACCCGCACTCTCCCTCCCTCTCTTTCTTTCTTCTCTCTCCTAACCTTGTATGACCCCTCGCGCTCTCTCTCCTTCTTCTTCTGTCGCACTCCCTCTCACCCGCACTCTCCCTCCCTCTCTTTCTTTCTTCTCTCTCCTAACCTTGTATGACCCCTCGCGCTCTCTCTCCTTCCTCTTCTGTCGCACCCCCTCTCACCCGCACTCTCCCTCCCTCTCTTTCTTTCTTCTCTCTCCTAACCTTGTATGACCCCTCGGTCTCTCTCTCCTTCCTCTTCTGTCGCACCCCCTCTCACCCGCACTCTCCCTCCCTCTCTTTCTTTCTTCTCTCTCCTAACCTTGTATGACCCCTCGCGCTCTCTCTCCTTCTTCTTCTGTCGCACCCCCTCTCACCCACACTCTCCCTCCCTCTCTTTCTTACTTCTCTCTCCTAACCTTGTATGACCCCTCGCGCTCTCTCTCCTTCTTCTTCTGTCGCACTCCCTCTCACCCGCACTCTCCCTCCCTCTCTTTCTTTCTTCTCTCTCCTAACCTTGTATGACCCCTCGCGCTCTCTCTCCTTCTTCTTCTGTCGCACTCCCTCTCACCCGCACTCTCCCTCCCTCTCTTTCTTTATTCTCTCTCCTAACCTTGTATGACCCCTCGCGCTCTCTCTCCTTCCTCTTGTGTCGCACCCCCTCTCACCCGCACTCTCCCTCCCTCTCTTTCTTTCTTCTCTCTCCTAACCTTGTATGACCCCTCGGTCTCTCTCTCCTTCCTCTTCTGTCGCACCCCCTCTCACCCGCACTCTCCCTCCCTCTCTTTCTTTCTTCTCTCTCCTAACCTTGTATGACCCCTCGGTCTCTCTTTCCTTCCTCTTCTGTCGCACCCCCTCTCACCCGCACTCTCCCTCCCTCTCTTTCTTTCTTCTCTCTCCTAACCTTGTATGACCCCTCGGTCTCTCTCTCCTTCCTCTTCTGTCGCACCCCCTCTCACCCGCACTCTCCCTCCCTCTCTTTCTTTCTTCTCTCTCCTAACCTTGTATGACCCCTCGGTCTCTCTCTCCTTCCTCTTCTGTCGCACCCCCTCTCACCCGCACTCTCCCTCCCTCTCTTTCTTTCTTCTCTCTCCTAACCTTGTATGACCCCTCGGTCTCTCTCTCCTTCTTCTTCTGTCGCACCCCCTCTCACCCGCACTCTCCCTCCCTCTCTTTCTTTCTTCTCTCTCCTAACCTTGTATGACCCCTCGGTCTCTCTCTCCTTCTTCTTCTGTCGCACTCCCTCTCACCCGCACTCTCCCTCCCTCTCTTTCTTTCTTCTCTCTCCTAACCTTGTATGACCCCTCGCGCTCTCTCTCCTTCCTCTTCTGTCGCACTCCCTCTCACCCGCACTCTCCCTCCCTCTCTTTCTTTCTTCTCTCTCCTAACCTTGTATGACCCCTCGCGCTCTCTCTCCTTCCTCTTCTGTCGCACCCCCTCTCACCCGCACTCTCCCTCCCTCTCTTTCTTTCTTCTCTCTCCTAACCTTGTATGACCCCTCGGTCTCTCTCTCCTTCCTCTTCTGTCGCACCCCCTCTCACCCGCACTCTCCCTCCCTCTCTTTCTTTCTTCTCTCTCCTAACCTTGTATGACCCCTCGCGCTCTCTCTCCTTCCTCTTCTGTCGCACCCCCTCTCACCCGCACTCTCCCTCCCTCTCTTTCTTTCTTGTCTCTCCTAACCTTGTATGACCCCTCGCGCTCTTCTCTCCTTCCTCTTCTGTCGCACCCCCTCTCACCCGCACTCTCCCTCCCTCTCTTTCTTTCTTCTCTCTCCTAACCTTGTATGACCCCTCGGTCTCTCTCTCCTTCTTCTTCTGTCGCACCCCCTCTCACCCGCACTCTCCCTCCCTCTCTTTCTTTCTTCTCTCTCCTAACCTTGTATGACCCCTCGCGCTCTCTCTCCTTCTTCTTCTGTCGCACTCCCTCTCACCCGCACTCTCCCTCCCTCTCTTTCTTTCTTCTCTCTCCTAACCTTGTATGACCCCTCGCGCTCTCTCTCCTTCCTCTTCTGTCGCACTCCCTCTCACCCGCACTCTCCCTCCCTCTCTTTCTTTCTTCTCTCTCCTAACCTTGTATGACCCCTCGCGCTCTCTCTCTCCTTCCTCTTCTGTCGCACCCCCTCTCACCCGCACTCTCCCTCCCTCTCTTTCTTTCTTCTCTCTCCTAACCTTGTATGACCCCTCGCGCTCTCTCTCCTTCCTCTTCCGTCGCACCCCCTCTCACCCGCACTCTCCCTCCCTCTCTTTCTTTCTTCTCTCTCCTAACCTTGTATGACCCCTCGGTCTCTCTCTCCTTCCTCTTCTGTCGCACCCCCTCTCACCCGCACTCTCCCTCCCTCTCTTTCTTTCTTCTCTCTCCTAACCTTGTATGACCCCTCGGTCTCTCTCTCCTTCCTTTTCTGTCGCACCCCCTCTCACCCGCACTCTCCCTCCCTCTCTTTCTTTCTTCTCTCTCCTAACCTTGTATGACCCCTCGGTCTCTCTCTCCTTCCTCTTCTGTCGCACTCCCTCTCACCCGCACTCTCCCTCCCTCTCTTTCTTTCTTCTCTCTCCTAACCTTGTATGACCCCTCGGTCTCTCTCTCCTTCCTCTTCTGTCGCACTCCCTCTCACCCACACTCTCCCTCCCTCTCTTTCTTTCTTCTCTCTCCTAACCTTGTATGACCCCTTGGTCTCTCTCTCCTTCTTCTTCTGTCGCACTCCCTCTCACCCACACTCTCCCTCCCTCTCTTTCTTTCTTCTCTCTCCTAACCTTGTATGACCCCTCGCGCTCTCTCTCCTTCTTCTTCTGTCGCACTCCCTCTCACCCACACTCTCCCTCCCTCTCTTTCTTTCTTCTCTCTCCTAACCTTGTATGACCCCTCGCGCTCTCTCTCCTTCTTCTTCTGTCGCACTCCCTCTCACCCACACTCTCCCTCCCTCTCTTTCTTTCTTCTCTCTCCTAACCTTGTATGACCCCTCGCGCTCTCTCTCCTTCTTCTTCTGTCGCACTCCCTCTCACCCACACTCTCCCTCCCTCTCTTTCTTTCTTCTCTCTCCTAACCTTGTATGACCCCTCGCGCTCTCTCTCCTTCCTCTTCTGTCGCACTCCTCTCACCCACACTGTCCCTCCCTCTCTTTCTTTCTTCTCTCTCCTAACCTTGTATGACCCCTCGCGCTCTCTCTCCTTCCTCTTCTGTCGCACCCCCTCTCACCCACACTCTCCCTCCCTCTCTTTCTTTCTTATCTCTCCTAACCTTGTATGACCCCTCGCGCTCTCTCTCCTTCTTCTTCTGTCGCACCCCCTCTCACCCACACTCTCCCTCTCTCTCTTTCTTTCTTCTCTCTCCTAACATTGTATGACCCCTCCCGCTCTCTCTCCTTCTTCTTCTGTCGCACCCCCTCTCACCCACACTCTCCCTCCCTTTCTTTCTTTCTTCTCTCTCCTAACCTTGTATGACCCCTCGCGCTCTCTCTCCTTCTTCTTCCGTCGCACCCCCTCTCACCCACACTCTCCCTCCCTCTCTTTCTTACTTCTCTCTCCTAACCTTGTATGACCCCTCGCGCTCTCTCTCCTTCTTCTTCTGTCGCACCCCCTCTCACCCACACTCTCCCACCCTCTCTTTCTTTCTTCTCTCTCCTAACCTTGTATGACCCCTCGCGCTCTCTCTCCTTCTTCTTCTGTCGCACTCCCTCTCACCCGCACTCTCCCTCCCTCTCTTTCTTTCTTCTCTCTCCTAACCTTGTATGACCCCTCGCGCTCTCTCTCCTTCTTCTTCTGTCGCACTCCCTCTCACCCGCACTCACCCTCCCTCTCTTTCTTTCTTCTCTCTCCTAACCTTGTATGACCCCTCGCGCTCTCTCTCCTTCTTCTGTCGCACCCCCTCTCACCCACACTCTCCCTCCCTCTCTTTCTTTCTTCTCTCTCCTAACCTTGTATGACCCCTCGCGCTCTCTCTCCTTCTTCTTCTGTCGCACTCCCTCTCACCCGCACTCTCCCTCCCTCTCTTTCTTTCTTCTCTCTCCTAACCTTGTATGACCCCTCGCGCTCTCTCTCCTTCTTCTTCTGTCGCACTCCCTCTCACCCGCACTCTCCCTCCCTCTCTTTCTTTCTTCTCTCTCCTAACCTTGTATGACCCCTCGCGCTCTCTCTCCTTCCTCTTCTGTCGCACCCCCTCTCACCCGCACTCTCCCTCCCTCTCTTTCTTTCTTCTCTCTCCTAACCTTGTATGACCCCTCGGTCTCTCTCTCCTTCCTCTTCTGTCGCACCCCCTCTCACCCGCACTCTCCCTCCCTCTCTTTCTTTCTTCTCTCTCCTAACCTTGTATGACCCCTCGCGCTCTCTCTCCTTCTTCTTCTGTCGCACCCCCTCTCACCCACACTCTCCCTCCCTCTCTTTCTTACTTCTCTCTCCTAACCTTGTATGACCCCTCGCGCTCTCTCTCCTTCTTCTTCTGTCGCACTCCCTCTCACCCGCACTCTCCCTCCCTCTCTTTCTTTCTTCTCTCTCCTAACCTTGTATGACTTCTCGCGCTCTCTCTCCTTCTTCTTCTGTCGCACTCCCTCTCACCCGCACTCTCCCTCCCTCTCTTTCTTTATTCTCTCTCCTAACCTTGTATGACCCCTCGCGCTCTCTCTCCTTCCTCTTCTGTCGCACCCCCTCTCACCCGCACTCTCCCTCCCTCTCTTTCTTTCTTCTCTCTCCTAACCTTGTATGACCCCTCGGTCTCTCTCTCCTTCCTCTTCTGTCGCACCCCCTCTCACCCGCACTCTCCCTCCCTCTCTTTCTTTCTTCTCTCTCCTAACCTTGTATGACCCCTCGGTCTCTCTTTCCTTCCTCTTCTGTCGCACCCCCTCTCACCCGCACTCTCCCTCCCTCTCTTTCTTTCTTCTCTCTCCTAACCTTGTATGACCCCTCGGTCTCTCTCTCCTTCCTCTTCTGTCGCACCCCCTCTCACCCGCACTCTCCCTCCCTCTCTTTCTTTCTTCTCTCTCCTAACCTTGTATGACCCCTCGGTCTCTCTCTCCTTCCTCTTCTGTCGCACCCCCTCTCACCCGCACTCTCCCTCCCTCTCTTTCTTTCTTCTCTCTCCTAACCTTGTATGACCCCTCGGTCTCTCTCTCCTTCTTCTTCTGTCGCACCCCCTCTCACCCGCACTCTCCCTCCCTCTCTTTCTTTCTTCTCTCTCCTAACCTTGTATGACCCCTCGGTCTCTCTCTCCTTCTTCTTCTGTCGCACTCCCTCTCACCCGCACTCTCCCTCCCTCTCTTTCTTTCTTCTCTCTCCTAACCTTGTATGACCCCTCGCGCTCTCTCTCCTTCCTCTTCTGTCGCACTCCCTCTCACCCGCACTCTCCCTCCCTCTCTTTCTTTCTTCTCTCTCCTAACCTTGTATGACCCCTCGCGCTCTCTCTCCTTCCTCTTCTGTCGCACCCCCTCTCACCCGCACTCTCCCTCCCTCTCTTTCTTTCTTCTCTCTCCTAACCTTGTATGACCCCTCGGTCTCTCTCTCCTTCCTCTTCTGTCGCACCCCCTCTCACCCGCACTCTCCCTCCCTCTCTTTCTTTCTTCTCTCTCCTAACCTTGTATGACCCCTCGCGCTCTCTCTCCTTCCTCTTCTGTCGCACCCCCTCTCACCCGCACTCTCCCTCCCTCTCTTTCTTTCTTGTCTCTCCTAACCTTGTATGACCCCTCGCGCTCTCTCTCCTTCCTCTTCTGTCGCACCCCCTCTCACCCGCACTCTCCCTCCCTCTCTTTCTTTCTTCTCTCTCCTAACCTTGTATGACCCCTCGGTCTCTCTCTCCTTCTTCTTCTGTCGCACCCCCTCTCACCCGCACTCTCCCTCCCTCTCTTTCTTTCTTCTCTCTCCTAACCTTGTATGACCCCTCGCGCTCTCTCTCCTTCTTCTTCTGTCGCACTCCCTCTCACCCGCACTCTCCCTCCCTCTCTTTCTTTCTTCTCTCTCCTAACCTTGTATGACCCCTCGCGCTCTCTCTCCTTCCTCTTCTGTCGCACTCCCTCTCACCCGCACTCTCCCTCCCTCTCTTTCTTTCTTCTCTCTCCTAACCTTGTATGACCCCTCGCGCTCTCTCTCTCCTTCCTCTTCTGTCGCACCCCCTCTCACCCGCACTCTCCCTCCCTCTCTTTCTTTCTTCTCTCTCCTAACCTTGTATGACCCCTCGCGCTCTCTCTCCTTCCTCTTCCGTCGCACCCCCTCTCACCCGCACTCTCCCTCCCTCTCTTTCTTTCTTCTCTCTCCTAACCTTGTATGACCCCTCGGTCTCTCTCTCCTTCCTCTTCTGTCGCACCCCCTCTCACCCGCACTCTCCCTCCCTCTCTTTCTTCTCTCTCCTAACCTTGTATGACCCCTCGGTCTCTCTCTCCTTCCTTTTCTGTCGCACCCCCTCTCACCCGCACTCTCCCTCCCTCTCTTTCTTTCTTCTCTCTCCTAACCTTGTATGACCCCTCGGTCTCTCTCTCCTTCCTCTTCTGTCGCACTCCCTCTCACCCGCACTCTCCCTCCCTCTCTTTCTTTCTTCTCTCTCCTAACCTTGTATGACCCCTCGGTCTCTCTCTCCTTCCTCTTCTGTCGCACTCCCTCTCACCCACACTCTCCCTCCCTCTCTTTCTTTCTTCTCTCTCCTAACCTTGTATGACCCCTTGGTCTCTCTCTCCTTCTTCTTCTGTCGCACTCCCTCTCACCCACACTCTCCCTCCCTCTCTTTCTTTCTTCTCTCTCCTAACCTTGTATGACCCCTCGCGCTCTCTCTCCTTCTTCTTCTGTCGCACTCCCTCTCACCCACACTCTCCCTCCCTCTCTTTCTTTCTTCTCTCTCCTAACCTTGTATGACCCCTCGCGCTCTCTCTCCTTCTTCTTCTGTCGCACTCCCTCTCACCCACACTCTCCCTCCCTCTCTTTCTTTCTTCTCTCTCCTAACCTTGTATGACCCCTCGCGCTCTCTCTCCTTCTTCTTCTGTCGCACTCCCTCTCACCCACACTCTCCCTCCCTCTCTTTCTTTCTTCTCTCTCCTAACCTTGTATGACCCCTCGCGCTCTCTCTCCTTCCTCTTCTGTCGCACTCCCTCTCACCCACACTCTCCCTCCCTCTCTTTCTTTCTTCTCTCTCCTAACCTTGTATGAACCCTCGCGCTCTCTCTCCTTCCTCTTCTGTCGCACCCCCTCTCACCCACACTCTCCCTCCCTCTCTTTCTTTCTTATCTCTCCTAACCTTGTATGACCCCTCGCGCTCTCTCTCCTTCTTCTTCTGTCGCACCCCCTCTCACCCACACTCTCCCTCTCTCTCTTTCTTTCTTCTCTCTCCTAACATTGTATGACCCCTCCCGCTCTCTCTCCTTCTTCTTCTGTCGCACCCCCTCTCACCCACACTCTCCCTCCCTTTCTTTCTTTCTTCTCTCTCCTAACCTTGTATGACCCCTCGCGCTCTCTCTCCTTCTTCTTCCGTCGCACCCCCTCTCACCCACACTCTCCCTCCCTCTCTTTCTTACTTCTCTCTCCTAACCTTGTATGACCCCTCGCGCTCTCTCTCCTTCTTCTTCTGTCGCACCCCCTCTCACCCACACTCTCCCACCCTCTCTTTCTTTCTTCTCTCTCCTAACCTTGTATGACCCCTCGCTCTCTCTCTCCTTCTTCTTCTGTCGCACTCCCTCTCACCCGCACTCTCCCTCCCTCTCTTTCTTTCTTCTCTCTCCTAACCTTGTATGACCCCTCGCGCTCTCTCTCCTTCTTCTTCTGTCACACTCCCTCTCACCCGCACTCACCCTCCCTCTCTTTTTTTCTTCTCTCTCCTAACCTTGTATGACCTCTCGCGCTCTCTCTCCTTCTTCTTCTGTCGCACCCCTTCTCACCCGCACTCTCCCTCCCTCTCTTTCTTTCTTCTCTCTCCTAACCTTGTATGACCCCTCGCGCTCTCTCTCCTTCCTCTTCTGTCGCACCCCCTCTTACCCACTCTCCCTCCCTCTCTTTTTCTTTCTTCTCTCTCCTAACCTTGTAAGACCCCTCGCGCTCTCTCTCCTTCCTCTTCTGTCGCACCCCCTCTCACCCACACTCTCCCTCCCTCTCTTTTCCTTTCTTCTCTCTCCTAACCTTGTATGACCCCTCGCGCTCTCTCTCCTTCCTCTTCTGTCGCACCCCCTCTCACCCACACTCTCCCTCCCTCTCTTTCTTTCTTCTCTCTCCTAACCTTGTATGACCCCTCGCGCTCTCTCTCCTTCCTCTTCTGTCGCACCCCCTCTCACCCGCAATTTCCCTCCCTCTCTTTCTTTCTTCTCTCTCCTAACCTTGTATGACCCCTCGCGCTCTCTCTCCTTCCTCTTCTGTCGCACCCCCTCTCACCCGCAATTTCCCTCCCTCTCTTTTTTTCTTCTCTCTCCTAACCTTGTATGACCCCTCGCGCTCTCTCTCCTTCCTCTTCTGTCGCACCCCCTCTCACCCGCACTCTCCCTCCCTCTCTTTCTTTCTTCTCTCTCCTAACCTTGTATGACCCCTCGCGCTCTCTCTCCTTCCTCTTCTGTCGCACCCCCTCTCACCCGCACTCTCCCTCCCTCTCTTTCTTTCTTCTCTCTCCTAACCTTGTATGACCCCTCGCGCTCTCTCTCCTTCCTCTTCTGTCGCACTCCCTCTCACCCGCACTCTCCCTCCCTCTCTTTCTTTCTTCTCTCTCCTAACCTTGTATGACCCCTCGCGCTCTCTCTCCTTCCTCTTCTGTCGCACTCCCTCTCACCCGCACTCTCCCTCCCTCTCTTTCTTTCTTCTCTCTCCTAACCTTGTATGACCCCTCGCGCTCTCTCTCCTTTTTCTTCTGTCGCACTCCCTCTCACCCGCACTATCCCTCCCTCTCTTTCTTTCTTCTCTCTCCTAACCTTGTATGACCCCTCGCGCTCTCTCTCCTTTTTCTTCTGTCGCACTCCCTCTCACCCGCACTCTCCCTCCCTCTCTTTCTTTCTTCTCTCTCCTAACCTTGTATGACCCCTCGCGCTCTCTCTCCTTCTTCTTCTGTCGCACTCCCTCTCACCCGCACTCTCCCTCCCTCTCTTTCTTTCTTCTCTCTCCTAACCTTGTATGACTCCTCGCGCTCTCTCTCCTTTTTCTTCTGTCGCACTCCCTCTCACCCGCACTCTCCCTCCCTCTCTTCCTTTCTTCTCTCTCCTAACCTTGTATGACTCCTCGAGCTCTCTCTCCTTCTTCTTCTGTCGCACTCCCTCTCACCCGCACTCTCCCTCCCTCTCTTTCTTTCTTCTCTCTCCTAACCTTGTATGACCCCTCGCGCTCTCTCTCCTTCTTCTTCTGTCGCACTCCCTCTCACCCGCACTCTCCCTCCCTCTCTTTTTTTCTTCTCTCTCCTAACTTTGTATGACCCTTCGCGCTCTCTCTCCTTCTTCTTCTGTCGCACTCCCTCTCACCCACACTCTCCCTCCCTCTCTTTCTTTCTTCTCTCTCCTAACCTTGTATGACCCCTCGCGCTCTCTCTCCTTCTTCTTCTGTCGCACTCCCTCTCAACCACACTCTCCCTCCCTCTCTTTCTTTCTTCTCTCTCCTAACCTTGTATGACCCCTCGCGCTCTCTCTCCTTCTTCTTCTGTCGCACTCCCTCTCACCCACACTCTCCCTCCCTCTCTTTCTTTCTTCTCTCTCCTAACCTTGTATGACCCCTCGCGCTCTCTCTCCTTCTTCTTCTGTCGCACTCCCTCTCACCCGCACTCTCCCTACCTCTCTTTCTTTCTTCTCTCTCCTAACCTTGTATGACCCCTCGCGCTCTCTCTCCTTCTTCTTCTGTCGCACTCCCTCTCACCCGCAATCTCCCTCCCTCTCTTTCTTTCTTCTCTCTCCTAACCTTGTATGACCCCTCGCGCTCTCTCTCCTTCTTCTTCTGTCGCACTCCCTATCACCCGCACTCTCCCTCCCTCTCTTTCTTTCTTCTCTCTCCTAACCCCCTCGCGCTCTCTCTCCTTCTTCTTCTGTCGCACTCCCTCTCACCCACACTCTCCCTCCCTCTCTTTCTTTCTTCTCTCTCCTAACCTTGTATGACCCCTCGCGCTCTATCTCCTTCCTCTACTGTCGCACCCCCTCTCACCCACACTCTCCCTCCCTCTCTTTCTTTCTTCTCTCTCCTAACCTTGTATGACCCCTCGCGCTCTCTCTCCTTCCTCTTCTGTCGCACCCCCTCTCACCCGCACTCTCCCTCCCTCTCTCTCCCTCCCTCTCTTTCTTTCTTCTCTCTCCTAACCTTGTATGACCCCTCGCGCTCTCTCTCCTTCCTCTTCTGTCGCACCCCCTCTCACCCGCACTCTCCCTCCCTCTCTTTCTTTCTTCTCTCTCCTAGCCTTGTATGACCCCTCGCGCTCTCTCTCCTTCCTCTTCTGTCGCACCCCCTCTCACCCACACTCTCCCTCTCTCTCTTTCTTTCTTCTCTCTCCTAACCTTGTATGACCCCTCCCGCTCTCTCTCCTTCTTCTTCTGTCGCACCCCCTCTCACCCACACTCTCCCTCCCTCTCTTTCTTTCTTCTCTCTCCTAACCTTGTATGACCCCTCGCGCTCTCTCTCCTTTTTCTTCTGTCGCACCCCCTCTCACCCACACTCTCCCTCCCTCTCTTTCTTACTTCTCTCTCCTAACCTTGTATGACCCCTCGCGCTCTCTCTCCTTCTTCTTCTGTCGCACCCCCTCTCACCCACACTCTCCCTCCCTCTCTTTCTTACTTCTCTCTCCTAACCTTGTATGACCCCTCGGTCTCTCTCTCCTTCTTCTTCTGTCGCACTCCCTCTCACCCAAACTCTCCCTCCCTCTCTTTCTTTCTTCTCTCTCCTAACCTTGTATGACCCCTCGCGCTCTCTCTCCTTCTTCTTCTGTCGCACTCCCTCTCACCCGCACTCTCCCTCCCTCTCTTTTTTTCTTCTCTCTCCTAACCTTGTATGACCCCTCGCGCTCTCTCTCCTTCTTTTTCTGTCGCACTCCCTCTCACCCGCACTCTCCCTCCCTCTCTTTCTTTCTTCTCTCTCCTAACCTTGTATGACCCCTCGCGCTCTCTCTCCTTCTTCTTCTGTCGCACTCCCTCTCACCCGCACTCTCCCTCCCTCTCTTTCTTTCTTCTCTCTCCTAACCTTGTATGACCCCTCGCGCTCTCTCTCCTTCTTCTTCTGTCGCACTCCCTCTCACCCGCACTCTCCCTCCCTCTCTTTCTTTCTTCTCTCTCCTAACCTTGTATGACCCCTCGCGCTCTCTCTCCTTCCTCTTCTGTCGCACCCCCTCTCACCCACTCTCCCTCCCTCTCTTTTTCTTTTTTCTCTCTCCTAACCTTGTATGACCCCTCGCGCTCTCTCTCCTTCCTCTTCTGTCGCACCCCCTCTCACCCACACTCTCCCTCCCTCTATTTCTTTCTCCTCTCTCCTAACCTTGTATGACCCCTCGCGCTCTCTCTCCTTCCTCTTCTGTCGCACCCCCTCTCACCCACACTTTCCCTCCCTCTCTTTCTTTCTTCTGTCTACTAACCTTGTATGACCCCTCGCGCTCTCTCTCCTTCCTCTTCTGTCGCACCCCCTCTTACCCACTCTCCCTCCCTCTCTTTTTCTTTCTTCTCTCTCCTAACCTTGTAAGACCCCTCGCGCTCTCTCTCCTTCCTCTTCTGTCGCACCCCCTCTCACCCACACTCTACCTCCCTCTCTTTCTTTCTTCTATCTCCTAACCCCCTCGCGCTCTCTCTCCTTCTTCTTCTGTCGCACTCCCTCTCACCCACACTCTCCCTCCCTCTCTTTCTTTCTTCTCTCTCCTAACCTTGTATGACCCCTCGCGCTCTCTCTCCTTCCTCTTCTGTCGCACCCCCTCTCACCCGCAATTTCCCTCCCTCTCTTTTTTTCTTCTCTCTCCTAACCTTGTATGACCCCTCGCGCTCTCTCTCCTTCCTCTTCTGTCGCACCCCCTCTCACCCGCACTCTCCCTCCCTCTCTTTCTTTCTTCTCTCTCCTAACCTTGTATGACCCCTCGCGCTCTCTCTCCTTCCTCTTCTGTCGCACTCCCTCTCACCCGCACTCTCCCTCCCTCTCTTTCTTTCTTCTCTCTCCTAACCTTGTATGACCCCTCGCGCTCTCTCTCCTTCCTCTTCTGTCGCACTCCCTCTCTCCCGCACTCTCCCTCCCTCTCTTTCTTTCTTCTCTCTCCTAACCTTGTATGACCCCTCGCGCTCTCTCTCCTTCTTTTTCTGTCGCACTCCCTCTCACCCGCACTCTCCCTCCCTCTCTTTCTTTCTTCTCTCTCCTAACCTTGTATGACCCCTCACGCTCTCTCTCCTTTTTCTTCTGTCGCACTCCCTCTCACCCGCACTCTCCCTCCCTCTCTTTCTTTCTTCTCTCTCCTAACCTTGTATGACCCCTCGCGCTCTCTCTCCTTTTTCTTCTGTCGCACTCCCTCTCACCCGCACTCTCCCTCCCTCTCTTTCTTTCTTCTCTCTCCTAACCTTGTATGACCCCTCGCGCTCTCTCTCCTTCTTCTTCTGTCGCACTCCCTCTCACCCGCACTCTCCCTCCCTCTCTTTCTTTCTTATCTCTCCTAACCTTGTATGACTCCTCGCGCTCTCTCTCCTTCTTCTTCTGTCGCACTCCCTCTCACCCGCACTCTCCCTCCCTCTCTTCCTTTCTTCTCTCTCCTAACCTTGTATGACTCCTCGAGCTCTCTCTCCTTCTTCTTCTGTCGCACTCCCTCTCACCCGCATTTTCCCTCCCTCTCTTCCTTTCTTCTCTCTCCTAACCTTGTATGACCCCTCGCGCTCTCTCTCCTTCTTCTTCTGTCGCACTCCCTCTCACCCGCATTTTCCCTCCCTCTCTTTCTTTCTTCTCTCTCCTAACCTTGTATGACCCCTCGCGCTCTCTCTCCTTCTTCTTCTGTCGCACTCCCTCTCACCCGCACTCTCCCTCCCTCTCTTTCTTTCTTCTCTCTCCTAACCTTGTATGACCCCTCGCGCTCTCTCTCCTTCTTCTTCTGTCGCACTCCCTCTTACCCGCACTCTTCCTCCCTCTCTTTCTTTCTTCTCTCTCCTAACCTTTTATGACCCATCGCGCTCTCTCTCCTTCTTCTTCTGTCGCACTCCCTCTCACCCGCACTCTCCCTCCCTCTCTTTCTTTCTTCTCTCTCCTAACTTTGTATGACCCCTCGCGCTCTCTCTCCTTCTTCTTCTGTCGCACTCCCTCTCACCCGCACTCTCCCTCCCTCTCTTTCTTTCTTCTCTCTCCTAACCTTGTATGACCCCTCGCGCTCTCTCTCCTTCTTCTTCTGTCGCACTCCCTCTCACCCGCAATCTCCCTCCCTCTCTTTCTTTCTTCTCTCTCCTGACCTTGTATGACCCCTCGCGCTCTCTCTCCTTCTTCTTCTGTCGCACTCCCTTTCACCCGCACTCTCCCTCCCTCTCTTTCTTTCTTCTCTCTCCTAACCCCCTCGCGCTCCCTCTCCTTCTTCTTCTGTCGCACTCCCTCTCACCCACACTCTCCCTCCCTCTCTTTCTTTCTTCTCTCTCCTAACCTTGTATGACCCCTCGCGCTCTCTCTCCTTCCTCTTCTGTCGCACCCCCTCTCACCCGCACTCTCCCTCCCTCTCTTTCTTTCTTCTCTCGCCTAACCTTGTATGACCCCTCGCGCTCTCTCTCCTTCCTCTTCTGTCGCACCCCCTCTCACCCGCACTCTCCCTCCCTCTCTCTCCCTCCCTCCCTTTCTTTCTTCTCTCTCCTAACCTTGTATGACCCCTTGCGCTCTCTCTCCTTCCTCTTCTGTCGCACCCCCTCTCACCCGCACTCTCCCTCCCTCTCTTTCTTTCTTCTCTCTCCTAGCCTTGTATGACCCCTCGCGCTCTCTCTCCTTCCTCTTCTGTCGCACTCCCTCTCATCCACACTCTCCCTCCCTCTCTTTCTTTCTTCTCTCTCCTAAACTTGTATGACCCCTCGCGCTCTCTCTCCTTCTTCTGTCGCACTCCCTCTCACCCGCACTCTCCCTCCCTCTCTTTTTTTCTTCTCTCTCCTAACCTTGTATGACCTCTCGCGCTCTCTCTCCTTCTTCTTCTGTCGCACCCCTTCTCACCCGCACTCTCCCTCCCTCTCTTTCTTTCTTCTCTCTCCTAACCTTGTATGACCCCTCGCGCTCTCTCTCCTTCCTCTTCTGTCGCACCCCCTCTTACCCACTCTCCCTCCCTCTCTTTTTCTTTCTTCTCTCTCCTAACCTTGTAAGACCCCTCGCGCTCTCTCTCCTTCCTCTTCTGTCGCACCCCCTCTCACCCACACTCTCCCTCCCTCTCTTTTTCTTTCTTCTCTCTCCTAACCTTGTATGACCCCTCGCGCTCTCTCTCCTTCCTCTTCTGTCGCACCCCCTCTCACCCACACTCTCCCTCCCTCTCTTTCTTTCTTATCTCTCCTAACCTTGTATGACCCCTCGCGCTCTCTCTCCTTCCTCTTCTGTCGCACCCCCTCTCACCCGCAATTTCCCTCCCTCTCTTTTTTTCTTCTCTCTCCTAACCTTGTATGACCCCTCGCGCTCTCTCTCCTTCCTCTTCTGTCGCACCCCCTCTCACCCGCACTCTCCCTCCCTCTCTTTCTTTCTTCTCTCTCCTAACCTTGTATGACCCCTCGCGCTCTCTCTCCTTCCTCTTCTGTCGCACTCCCTCTCACCCGCACTCTCCCTCCCTCTCTTTCTTTCTTCTCTCTCCTAACCTTGTATGACCCCTCGCGCTCTCTCTCCTTCCTCTTCTGTCGCACTCCCTCTCACCCGCACTCTCCCTCCCTCTCTTTCTTTCTTCTCTCTCCTAACCTTGTATGACCCCTCGCGCTCTCTCTCCTTCTTCTTCTGTCGCACTCCCTCTCACCCGCACTCTCCCTCTCTCTCTTTCTTTCTTCTCTCTCCTAACCTTGTATGACCCCTCACGCTCTCTCTCCTTTTTCTTCTGTCGCACTCCCTCTCACCCGCACTATCCCTCCCTCTCTTTCTTTCTTCTCTCTCCTAACCTTGTATGACCCCTCGCGCTCTCTCTCCTTTTTCTTCTGTCGCACTCCCTCTCACCCGCACTCTCCCTCCCTCTCTTTCTTTCTTCTCTCTCCTAACCTTGTATGACCCCTCGCGCTCTCTCTCCTTCTTCTTCTGTCGCACTCCCTCTCACCCGCACTCTCCCTCCCTCTCTTTCTTTCTTCTCTCTCCTAACCTTGTATGACTCCTCGCGCTCTCTCTCCTTCTTCTTCTGTCGCACTCCCTCTCACCCGCACTCTCCCTCCCTCTCTTCCTTTCTTCTCTCTCCTAACCTTGTATGACTCCTCGAGCTCTCTCTCCTTCTTCTTCTGTCGCACTCCCTCTCACCCGCATTTTCCCTCCCTCTCTTCCTTTCTTCTCTCTCCTAACCTTGTATGACCCCTCGCGCTCTCTCTCCTTCTTCTTCTGTCGCACTCCCTCTCACCCGCATTTTCCCTCCCTCTCTTTCTTTCTTCTCTCTCCTAACCTTGTATGACCCCTCGCGCTCTCTCTCCTTCTTCTTCTGTCGCACTCCCTCTCACCCGCACTCTCCCTCCCTGTCTTTCTTTCTTCTCTCTCCTAACCTTGTATGACCCCTCGCGCTCTCTCTCCTTCTTCTTCTGTCGCACTCCCTCTCACCCGCACTCTTCCTCCCTCTCTTTCTTTCTTCTCTCTCCTAACCTTGTATGACCCCTCGCGCTCTCTCCTTCTTCTTCTGTCGCACTCCCTCTCACCCGCACTCTCCCTCTCTCTCTTTCTTTCTTCTCTCTCCTAACCTTGTATGACCCCTCGCGCTCTCTCTCCTTCTTCTTCTGTCGCACTCCCTCTCACCCGCACTCTCCCTCCCTCTCTTTCTTTCTTCTCTCACCTAACCTTGTATGACCCCTCGCGCTTTCTCTCCTTCTTCTTCTGTCGCACGCCCTCTCACCCGCACTCTCCCTCCCTCTCTTTCTTTCTTCTATCTCCTAACCTTGTATGACCCCTCGCGCTCTCTCTCCTTCTTCTTCTGTCGCACTCCCTCTCACCCGCACTCTCCCTACCTCTCTTTCTTTCTTCTCACTCCTAACCTTGTATGACCCCTCGCGCTCTCTCTCCTTCTTCTTCTGTCGCACTCCCTCTCACCCGCAATCTCCCTCCCTCTCTTTCTTTCTTCTCTCTCCTAACCTTGTATGACCCCTCGCGCTCTCTCTCCTTCTTCTTCTGTCGCACTCCCTATCACCCGCACTCTCCCTCCCTCTCTTTCTTTCTTCTCTCTCCTAACCCCCTCGCGCTCTCTCTCCTTCTTCTTCTGTCGCACTCCCTCTCACCCACACTCTCCCTCCCTCTCTTTCTTTCTTCTCTCTCCTAACCTTGTATGACCCCTCGCGCTCTATCTCCTTCCTCTTCTGTCGCACCCCCTCTCACCCACACTCTCCCTCCCTCTCTTTCTTTCTTCTCTCTCCTAACCTTGTATGACCCCTCGCGCTCTCTCTCCTTCCTCTTCTGTCGCACCCCCTCTCACCCGCACTCTCCCTACCTCTCTCTCCCTCCCTCTCTTTCTTTCTTCTCTCTCCTAACCTTGTATGACCCCTCGCGCTCTCTCTCCTTCCTCTTCTGTCGCACCCCCTCTCACCCGCACTCTCCCTCCCTCTCTTTCTTTCTTCTCTCTCCTAGCCTTGTATGACCCCTCGCGCTCTCTCTCCTTCCTCTTCTGTCGCACCCCCTCTCACCCACACTCTCCCTCTCTCTCTTTCTTTCTTATCTCTCCTAACCTTGTATGACCCCTCGCGCTCTCTCTCCTTCTTCTTCTGTCGCACCCCCTCTCACCCAAACTCTCCCTCTCTCTCTTTCTTTCTTCTCTCTCCTAACCTTGTATGACCCCTCCCGCTCTCTCTCCTTCTTCTTCTGTCGCACCCCCTCTCACCCACACTCTCCCTCCCTCTCTTTCTTTCTTCTCTCTCCTAACCTTGTATGACCCCTCGCGCTCTCTCTCCTTTTTCTTCTGTCGCACCCCCTCTCACCCACACTCTCCCTCCCTCTCTTTCTTACTTCTCTCTCCTAACCTTGTATGACCCCTCGCGCTCTCTCTCCTTCTTCTTCTGTCGCACCCCCTCTCACCCACACTCTCCCACCCTCTCTTTCTTTCTTCTCTCTCCTAACCTTGTATGACCCCTCGCGCTCTCTCTCCTTCTTCTTCTGTCGCACTCCCTCTCACCCAAACTCTCCCTCCCTCTCTTTCTTTCTTCTCTCTCCTAACCTTGTATGACCCCTCGCGCTCTCTCTCCTTCTTCTTCTGTCGCACTCCCTCTCACCCGCACTCTCCCTCCCTCTCTTTTTTTCTTCTCTCTCCTAACCTTGTATGACCCCTCGCGCTCTCTCTCCTTCTTCTTCTGTTGCACTCCCTCTCACCCGCACTCTCCCTCCCTCTCTTTCTTTCTTCTCTCTCCTAACCTTGTATGACCCCTCGCGCTCTCTCTCCTTTTTCTCCTGTCGCACTCCCTCTCACCCGCACTCTCCCTCCCTCTCTTTCTTTCTTCTCTCTCCTAACCTTGTATGACCCCTCGCGCTCTCTCTCCTTCTTCTTCTGTCGCACTCCCTCTCACCCGCACTCTCCCTCCCTCTCTTTCTTTCTTCTCTCTCCTAACCTTGTATGACCCCTCGCGCTCTCTCTCCTTCCTCTTCTGTCGCACCCCCTCTCACCCACTCTCCCTCCCTCTCTTTTCTTTTTTCTCTCTCCTAACCTTGTATGACCCCTCGCGCTCTCTCTCCTTCCTCTTCTGTCGCACCCCCTCTCACCCACACTCTCCCTCCCTCTATTTCTTTCTCCTCTCTCCTAACCTTGTATGACCCCTCGCGCTCTCTCTCCTTCCTCTTCTGTCGCACCCCCTCTCACCCACACTTTCCCTCCCTCTCTTTCTTTCTTCTGTCTACTAACCTTGTAAGACCCCTCGCGCTCTCTCTCCTTCCTCTTCTGTCGCACCCCCTCTCACCAACACTTTCCCTCCCTCTCTTTCTTTCTTCTCTCTCCTAACCCCCTCGCGCTCTCTCTCCTTCTTCTTCTGTCGCACTCCCTCTCACCCGCACTCTCCCTCCCTCTCTTTCTTTCTTCTCTCTCCTAACCTTGTATGACCCCTCGCGCTCTCTCTCCTTCCTCTTCTGTCGCACCCCCTCTCACCCGCAATTTCCCTCCCTCTCTTTTTTTCTTCTCTCTCCTAACCTTGTATGACCCCTCGCGCTCTCTCTCCTTCCTCTTCTGTCGCACCCCCTCTCACCCGCACTCTCCCTCCCTCTCTTTCTTTCTTCTCTCTCCTAACCTTGTATGACCCCTCGCGCTCTCTCTCCTTCCTCTTCTGTCGCACTCCCTCTCACCCGCACTCTCCCTCCCTCTCTTTCTTTCTTCTCTCTCCTAACCTTGTATGACCCCTCGCGCTCTCTCTCCTTCCTCTTCTGTCGCACTCCTTCTCTCCCGCACTCTCCCTCCCTCTCTTTCTTTCTTCTCTCTCCTAACCTTGTATGACCCCTCGCGCTCTCTCTCCTTCTTTTTCTGTCGCACTCCCTCTCACCCGCACTCTCCCTCCCTCTCTTTCTTTCTTCTCTCTCTTAACCTTGTATGACCCCTCACGCTCTCTCTCCTTTTTCTTCTGTCGCACTCCATCTCACCCGCACTCTCCCTCCCTCTCTTTCTTTCTTCTCTCTCTTAACCTTGTATGACCCCTCGCGCTCTCTCTCCTTTTTCTTCTGTCGCACTCCCTCTCACCCGCACTCTCCCTCCCTCTCTTTCTTTCTTCTCTCTCCTAACCTTGTATGACCCCTCGCGCTCTCTCTCCTTCCTCTTCTGTCGCACTCCCTCTCACCCACACTCTCCCTCCCTCTCTTTCTTTCTTCTCTCTCCTAACCTTGTATGACCCCTCGCGCTTTCTCTCCTTTTTCTTCTGTCGCACTCCCTCTCACCCGCACTCTCCCTCCCTCTCTTTCTTTCTTCTCTCTCCTAACCTTGTATGACCCCTCGCGCTCTCTCTCCTTCTTCTTCTGTCGCACTCCCTCTCACCCGCACTCTCCCTCCTTCTCTTTCTTTCTTCTCTCTCCTAACCTTGTATGACTCCTCGCGCTCTCTCTCCTTCTTCTTCTGTCGCACTCCCTCTCACCCGCACTCTCCCTCCCTCTCTTCCTTTCTTCTCTCTCCTAACCTTGTATGACTCCTCGAGCTCTCTCTCCTTCTTCTTCTGTCGCACTCCCTCTCACCCGCATTTTCCCTCCCTCTCTTCCTTTCTTCTCTCTCCTAACCTTGTATGACCCCTCGCGCTCTCTCTCCTTCTTCTTCTGTCGCACTCCCTCTCACCCGCACTCTCCCTCCCTCTCTTTCTTTCTTCTCTCTCCTAACCTTGTATGACCCCTCGCGCTCTCTCTCCTTCTTCTTCTGTCGCACTCCCTCTTACCCGCACTCTTCCTCCCTCTCTTTCTTTCTTCTCTCTCCTAACCTTTTATGACCCCTCGCGCTCTCTCTCCTTCTTCTTCTGTCGCACTCCCTCTCACCCGCACTCTCCCTCCCTCTCTTTCTTTCTTCTCTCTCCTAACCTTGTATGACCCCTCGCGCTCTCTCTCCTTCTTCTTCTGTCGCACTCCCTCTCACCCGCACTCTCCCTCCCTCTCTTTCTTTCTTCTCTCTCCTAACCTTGTATGACCCCTCTCGCTCTCTCTCCTTCTTCTTCTGTCGCACTCCCTCTCACCCGCAATCTCCCTCCCTCTCTTTCTTTCTTCTCTCTCCTAACCTTGTATGACCCCTCGCGCTCTCTCTCCTTCTTCTTCTGTCGCACTCCCTTTCACCCGCACTCTCCCTCCCTCTCTTTCTTTCTTCTCTCTCCTAACCCCCTCGCGCGCTCTCTCCTTCTTCTTCTGTCGCACTCCCTCTCACCCACACTCTCCCTCCCTCTCTTTCTTTCTTCTCTCTCCTAACCTTGTATGACCCCTCGCGCTCTCTCTCCTTCCTCTTCCGTCGCACCCCCTCTCACCCGCACTCTCCCTCCCTCTCTTTCTTTCTTCTCTCTCCTAACCTTGTATGACCCCTCGCGCTCTCTCTCCTTCCTCTTCTGTCGCACCCCCTCTCACCCGCACTCTCCCTCCCTCTCTCTCCCTCCCTCCCTTTCTTTCTTCTCTCTCCTAACCTTGTATGACCCCTTGCGCTCTCTCTCCTTCCTCTTCTGTCGCACCCCCTCTCACCCGCACTCTCCCTCCCTCTCTTTCTTTCTTCTCTCTCCTAGCCTTGTATGACCCCTCGCGCTCTCTCTCCTTCCTCTTCTGTCGCACTCCCTCTCACCCACACTCTCCCTCCCTCTCTTTCTTTCTTCTCTCTCCTAAACTTGTATGACCCCTCGCGCTCTCTCTCCTTCTTCTGTCGCACTCCCTCTCACCCGCACTCTCCCTCCCTCTCTTTCTTTCTTCTCTCTCCTAACCTTGTATGACCCCTCGCGCTCTCTCTCCTTCTTCTTCTGTCGCACTACCTCTCACCCGCACTCTCCCTCCCTCTCTTTCTTTCTTCTCTCTCCTAACCTTGTATGACCCCTCGCGCTCTCTCTCCTTCCTCTTCTGTCGCACCCCCTCTCACCCACTCTCCCTCCCTCTCTTTTTCTTTTTTCTCTCTCCTAACCTTGTATGACCCCTCGCGCTCTCTCTCCTTCCTCTTCTGTCGCACCCCCTCTCACCCACACTCTCCCTCCCTCTATTTCTTTCTCCTCTCTCCTAACCTTGTATGACCCCTCGCGCTCTCTCTCCTTCCTCTTCTGTCGCACACCCTCTCACCCACACTTTCCCTCCCTCTCTTTCTTTCTTCTGTCTACTAACCTTGTATGACCCCTCGCGCTCTCTCTCCTTCCTCTTCTGTCGCACCCCCTCTTACCCACTCTCCCTCCCTCTCTTTTTCTTTCTTCTCTCTCCTAACCTTGTAAGACCCCTCGCGCTCTCTCTCCTTCCTCTTCTGTCGCACCCCCTCTCACCAACACTCTCCCTCCCTCTCTTTCTTTCTTCTCTCTCCTAACCCCCTCGCGCTCTCTCTCCTTCTTCTTCTGTCGCACTCCCTCTCACCCACACTCTCCCTCCCTCTCTTTCTTTCTTCTCTCTCCTAACCTTGTATGACCCCTCGCGCTCTCTCTCCTTCCTCTTCTGTCGCACCCCCTCTCACCCGCAATTTCCCTCCCTCTCTTTTTTTCTTCTCTCTCCTAACCTTGTATGACCCCTCGCGCTCTCTCTCCTTCCTCTTCTGTCGCACCCCCTCTCACCCGCACTCTCCCTCCCTCTCTTTCTTTCTTCTCTCTCCTAACCTTGTATGACCCCTCGCGCTCTCTCTCCTTCCTCTTCTGTCGCACTCCCTCTCACCCGCACTCTCCCTCCCTCTCTTTCTTTCTTCTCTCTCCTAACCTTGTATGACCCCTCGCGCTCTCTCTCCTTCCTCTTCTGTCGCACCCCCTCTCACCCACTCTCCCTCCCTCTCTTTTTCTTTTTTCTCTCTCCTAACCTTGTATGACCCCTCGCGCTCTCTCTCCTTCCTCTTCTGTCGCACCCCCTCTCACCCACACTCTCCCTCCCTCTATTTCTTTCTCCTCTCTCCTAACCTTGTATGACCCCTCGCGCTCTCTCTCCTTCCTCTTCTGTCGCACACCCTCTCACCCACACTTTCCCTCCCTCTCTTTCTTTCTTCTGTCTACTAACCTTGTATGACCCCTCGCGCTCTCTCTCCTTCCTCTTCTGTCGCACCCCCTCTTACCCGCACTCTCCCTCCCTCTCTTTCTTTCTTCTCTCTCCTAACCTTGTATGACTCCTCGCGCTCTCTCTCCTTCTTCTTCTGTCGCACTCCCTCTCACCCGCACTCTCCCTCCCTCTCTTCCTTTCTTCTCTCTCCTAACCTTGTATGACTCCTCGAGCTCTCTCTCCTTCTTCTTCTGTCGCAATCCCTCTCACCCGCATTTTCCCTCCCTCTCTTCCTTTCTTCTCTCTCCTAACCTTGTATGACCCCTCGCGCTCTCTCTCCTTCTTCTTCTGTCGCACTCCCTCTCACCCGCATTTTCCCTCCCTCTCTTTCTTTCTTCTCTCTCCTAACCTTGTATGACCCCTCGCGCTCTCTCTCCTTCTTCTTCTGTCGCACTCCCTCTCACCCGCACTCTCCCTCCCTCTCTTTCTTTCTTCTCTCTCCTAACCTTGTATGACCCCTCGCGCTCTCTCTCCTTCTTCTTCTGTCGCACTCCCTCTTACCCGCACTCTTCCTCCCTCTCTTTCTTTCTTCTCTCTCCTAACCTTTTATGACCCCTCGCGCTCTCTCTCCTTCTTCTTCTGTCGCACTCCCTCTCACCCGCACTCTCCCTCCCTCTCTTTCTTTCTTCTCTCTCCTAACCTTGTATGACCCCTCGCGCTCTCTCTCCTTCTTCTTCTGTCGCACTCCCTCTCACCCGCACTCTCCCTCCCTCTCTTTCTTTCTTCTCTCTCCTAACCTTGTATGACCCCTCGCGCTCTCTCTCCTTCTTCTTCTGTCGCACTCCCTCTCACCCGCAATCTCCCTCCCTCTCTTTCTTTCTTCTCTCTCCTAAACTTGTATGACCCCTCGCGCTCTCTCTCCTTCTTCTTCTGTCGCACTCCCTTTCACCCGCACTCTCCCTCCCTCTCTTTCTTTCTTCTCTCTCCTAACCCCCTCGCGCTCTCTCTCCTTCTTCTTCTGTCGCACTCCCTCTCACCCACACTCTCCCTCCCTCTCTTTCTTTCTTCTCTCTCCTAATCTTGTGTGACCCCTCTCGCTCTCTCTCCTTCCTCTTCTGTCGCACCCCCTCTCACCCGCACTCTCCCTCCCTCTCTTTCTTTCTTCTCTCTCCTAACCTTGTATGACCCCTCGCGCTCTCTCTCCTTCTTTTTCTGTCGCACTCCCTCTCACCCGCACTCTCCCTCCCTCTCTTTCTTTCTTCTCTCTCTTAACCTTGTATGACCCCTCACGCTCTCTCTCCTTTTTCTTCTGTCGCACTCCCTCTCACCCGCACTCTCCCTCCCTCTCTTTCTTTCTTCTCTCTCTTAACCTTGTATGACCCCTCGCGCTCTCTCTCCTTTTTCTTCTGTCGCACTCCCTCTCACCCGCACTCTCCCTCCCTCTCTTTCTTTCTTCTCTCTCCTAACCTTGTATGACCCCTCGCGCTCTCTCTCCTTCTTCTTCTGTCGCACTCCCTCTCACCCGCACTCTCCCTCCCTCTCTTTCTTTCTTCTCTCTCCTAACCTTGTATGACTCCTCGCGCTCTCTCTCCTTCTTCTTCTGTCGCACTCCCTCTCACCCGCACTCTCCCTCCCTCTCTTCCTTTCTTCTCTCTCCTAACCTTGTATGACTCCTCGAGCTCTCTCTCCTTCTTCTTCTGTCGCACTCCCTCTCACCCGCATTTTCCCTCCCTCTCTTCCTTTCTTCTCTCTCCTAACCTTGTATGACCCCTCGCGCTCTCTCTCCTTCTTCTTCTGTCGCACTCCCTCTCACCCGCACTCTCCCTCCCTCTCTTTCTTTCTTCTCTCTCCTAACCTTGTATGACCCCTCGCGCTCTCTCTCCTTCTTCTTCTGTCGCACTCCCTCTTACCCGCACTCTTCCTCCCTCTCTTTCTTTCTTCTCTCTCCTAACCTTTTATGACCCCTCGCGCTCTCTCTCCTTCTTCTTCTGTCGCACTCCCTCTCACCCGCACTCTCCCTCCCTCTCTTTCTTTCTTCTCTCTCCTAACCTTGTATGACCCCTCGCGCTCTCTCTCCTTCTTCTTCTGTCGCACTCCCTCTCACCCGCACTCTCCCTCCCTCTCTTTCTTTCTTCTCTCTCCTAACCTTGTATGACCCCTCTCGCTCTCTCTCCTTCTTCTTCTGTCGCACTCCCTCTCACCCGCAATCTCCCTCCCTCTCTTTCTTTCTTCTCTCTCCTAACCTTGTATGACCCCTCGCGCTCTCTCTCCTTCTTCTTCTGTCGCACTCCCTTTCACCCGCACTCTCCCTCCCTCTCTTTCTTTCTTCTCTCTCCTAACCCCCTCGCGCTCTCTCTCCTTCTTCTTCTGTCGCACTCCCTCTCACCCACACTCTCCCTCCCTCTCTTTCTTTCTTCTCTCTCCTAACCTTGTATGACCCCTCGCGCTCTCTCTCCTTCCTCTTCCGTCGCACCCCCTCTCACCCGCACTCTCCCTCCCTCTCTTTCTTTCTTCTCTCTCCTAACCTTGTATGACCCCTCGCGCTCTCTCTCCTTCCTCTTCTGTCGCACCCCCTCTCACCCGCACTCTCCCTCCCTCTCTCTCCCTCCCTCCCTTTCTTTCTTCTCTCTCCTAACCTTGTATGACCCCTTGCGCTCTCTCTCCTTCCTCTTCTGT
Organism: Palaemon carinicauda; assembly: GCF_036898095.1. Lineage (NCBI taxonomy): Eukaryota > Metazoa > Arthropoda > Malacostraca > Decapoda > Palaemonidae > Palaemon > Palaemon carinicauda. The sequence continues at coordinate 111,349 of NW_027171703.1, forward strand.
CGCACCCCCTCTCACCCGCACTCTCCCTCCCTCTCTTTCTTTCTTCTCTCTCCTAGCCTTGTATGACCCCTCGCGCTCTCTCTCCTTCCTCTTCTGTCGCACTCCCTCTCACCCACACTCTCCCTCCCTCTCTTTCTTTCTTCTCTCTCCTAAACTTGTATGACCCCTCGCGCTCTCTCTCCTTCTTCTGTCGCACTCCCTCTCACCCGCACTCTCCCTCCCTCTCTTTCTTTCTTCTCTCTCCTAACCTTGTATGACCCCTCGCGCTCTCTCTCCTTCTTCTTCTGTCGCACTCCCTCTCACCCGCACTCTCCCTCCCTCTCTTTCTTTCTTCTCTCTCCTAACCTTGTATGACCCCTCGCGCTCTCTCTCCTTCCTCTTCTGTCGCACCCCCTCTCACCCACTCTCCCTCCCTCTCTTTTTCTTTTTTCTCTCTCCTAACCTTGTATGACCCCTCGCGCTCTCTCTCCTTCCTCTTCTGTCGCACCCCCTCTCACCCACACTCTCCCTCCCTCTATTTCTTTCTCCTCTCTCCTAACCTTGTATGACCCCTCGCGCTCTCTCTCCTTCCTCTTCTGTCGCACACCCTCTCACCCACACTTTCCCTCCCTCTCTTTCTTTCTTCTGTCTACTAACCTTGTATGACCCCTCGCGCTCTCTCTCCTTCCTCTTCTGTCGCACCCCCTCTTACCCACTCTCCCTCCCTCTCTTTTTCTTTCTTCTCTCTCCTAACCTTGTAAGACCCCTCGCGCTCTCTCTCCTTCCTCTTCTGTCGCACCCCCTCTCACCCACACTCTCCCTCCCTCTCTTTCTTTCTTCTCTCTCCTAACCCCCTCGCGCTCTCTCTCCTTCTTCTTCTGTCGCACTCCCTCTCACCCACACTCTCCCTCCCTCTCTTTCTTTCTTCTCTCTCCTAACCTTGTATGACCCCTCGCGCTCTCTCTCCTTCCTCTTCTGTCGCACCCCCTCTCACCCGCAATTTCCCTCCCTCTCTTTTTTTCTTCTCTCTCCTAACCTTGTATGACCCCTCGCGCTCTCTCTCCTTCCTCTTCTGTCGCACCCCCTCTCACCCGCACTCTCCCTCCCTCTCTTTCTTTCTTCTCTCTCCTAACCTTGTATGACCCCTCGCGCTCTCTCTCCTTCCTCTTCTGTCGCACTCCCTCTCACCCGCACTCTCCCTCCCTCTCTTTCTTTCTTCTCTCTCCTAACCTTGTATGACCCCTCGCGCTCTCTCTCCTTCCTCTTCTGTCGCACCCCCTCTCACCCACTCTCCCTCCCTCTCTTTTTCTTTTTTCTCTCTCCTAACCTTGTATGACCCCTCGCGCTCTCTCTCCTTCCTCTTCTGTCGCACCCCCTCTCACCCACACTCTCCCTCCCTCTATTTCTTTCTCCTCTCTCCTAACCTTGTATGACCCCTCGCGCTCTCTCTCCTTCCTCTTCTGTCGCACACCCTCTCACCCACACTTTCCCTCCCTCTCTTTCTTTCTTCTGTCTACTAACCTTGTATGACCCCTCGCGCTCTCTCTCCTTCCTCTTCTGTCGCACCCCCTCTTACCCGCACTCTCCCTCCCTCTCTTTCTTTCTTCTCTCTCCTAACCTTGTATGACTCCTCGCGCTCTCTCTCCTTCTTCTTCTGTCGCACTCCCTCTCACCCGCACTCTCCCTCCCTCTCTTCCTTTCTTCTCTCTCCTAACCTTGTATGACTCCTCGAGCTCTCTCTCCTTCTTCTTCTGTCGCACTCCCTCTCACCCGCATTTTCCCTCCCTCTCTTCCTTTCTTCTCTCTCCTAACCTTGTATGACCCCTCGCGCTCTCTCTCCTTCTTCTTCTGTCGCACTCCCTCTCACCCGCATTTTCCCTCCCTCTCTTTCTTTCTTCTCTCTCCTAACCTTGTATGACCCCTCGCGCTCTCTCTCCTTCTTCTTCTGTCGCACTCCCTCTCACCCGCACTCTCCCTCCCTCTCTTTCTTTCTTCTCTCTCCTAACCTTGTATGACCCCTCGCGCTCTCTCTCCTTCTTCTTCTGTCGCACTCCCTCTTACCCGCACTCTTCCTCCCTCTCTTTCTTTCTTCTCTCTCCTAACCTTTTATGACCCCTCGCGCTCTCTCTCCTTCTTCTTCTGTCGCACTCCCTCTCACCCGCACTCTCCCTCCCTCTCTTTCTTTCTTCTCTCTCCTAACCTTGTATGACCCCTCGCGCTCTCTCTCCTTCTTCTTCTGTCGCACTCCCTCTCACCCGCACTCTCCCTCCCTCTCTTTCTTTCTTCTCTCTCCTAACCTTGTATGACCCCTCGCGCTCTCTCTCCTTCTTCTTCTGTCGCACTCCCTCTCACCCGCAATCTCCCTCCCTCTCTTTCTTTCTTCTCTCTCCTAAACTTGTATGACCCCTCGCGCTCTCTCTCCTTCTTCTTCTGTCGCACTCCCTTTCACCCGCACTCTCCCTCCCTCTCTTTCTTTCTTCTCTCTCCTAACCCCCTCGCGCTCTCTCTCCTTCTTCTTCTGTCGCACTCCCTCTCACCCACACTCTCCCTCCCTCTCTTTCTTTCTTCTCTCTCCTAATCTTGTGTGACCCCTCGCGCTCTCTCTCCTTCCTCTTCTGTCGCACCCCCTCTCACCCGCACTCTCCCTCCCTCTCTTTCTTTCTTCTCTCTCCTAACCTTGTATGACCCCTCGCGCTCTCTCTCCTTCCTCTTCTGTCGCACCCCCTCTCACCCGCACTCTCCCTCCCTCTCTCTCCCTCCCTCTCTTTCTTTCTTCTCTCTCCTAACCTTGTATGACCCCTTGCGCTCTCTCTCCTTCCTCTTCTGTCGCACCCCCTCTCACCCGCACTCTCCCTCCCTCTCTTTCTTTCTTCTCTCTCCTAGCCTTGTATGACCCCTCGCGCTCTCTCTCCTTCCTCTTCTGTCGCACTCCCTCTCACCCACACTCTCCCTCCCTCTCTTTCTTTCTTCTCTCTCCTAAACTTGTATGACCCCTCGCGCTCTCTCTCCTTCTTCTGTCGCACCCCCTCTCACCCACAATCTCCCTCTCTCTCTTTCTTTCTTATCTCTCCTAACCTTGTATGACCCCTCGCGCTCTCTCTCCTTCTTCTTCTGTCGCACCCCCTGTCACCCACACTCTCCCTCTCTCTCTTTCTTTCTTCTCTCTCCTAACCTTGTATGACCCCTCCCGCTCTCTCTCCTTCTTCTTCTGTCGCACCCCCTCTCACCCACACTCTCCCTCCCTCTCTTTCTTTCTTCTCTCTCCTAACCTTGTATGACCCCTCGCGCTCTCTCTCCTTTTTCTTCTGTCGCACCCCCTCTCACCCACACTCTCCCTCCCTCTCTGTCTTACTTCTCTCTCCTAACCTTGTATGACCCCTCGCGCTCTCTCTCCTTCTTCTTCTGTCGCACCCCCTCTCACCCACACTCTCCCACCCTCTCTTTCTTTCTTCTCTCTCCTAACCTTGTATGACCCCTCGCGCTCTCTCTCCTTCTTCTTCTGTCGCACTCCCTCTCACCCACACTCTCCCTCCCTCTCTTTCTTTCTTCTCTCTCCTAACCTTGTATGACCCCTCGCGCTCTCTCTCCTTCTTCTTCTGTCGCACTCCCTCTCACCCGCACTCTCCCTCCCTCTCTTTTTTTCTTCTCTCTCCTAACCTTGTATGACCCCTCGCGCTCTCTCTCCTTCTTCTTCTGTCGCACTCCCTCTCACCCGCACTCTCCCTCCCTCTCTTTCTTTCTTCTCTCTCCTAACCTTGTATGACCCCTCGCGCTCTCTCTCCTTCTTCTTCTGTCGCACTCCCTCTCAACCACACTCTCCCTCCCTCTCTTTCTTTCTTCTCTCTCCTAACCTTGTATGACCCCTCGTGCTCTCTCTCCTTCTTCTTCTGTCGCACTCCCTCTCACCCACACTCTCCCTCCCTCTCTTTCTTTCTTCTCTCTCCTAACCTTGTATGACCCCTCGCGCTCTCTCTCCTTCTTCTTCTGTAGCACTCCCTCTCACCCGCACTCTCCCTCCGTCTCTTTCTTTCTTCTCTCTCCTAACCTTGTATGACCCCTCGCGCTCTCTCTCCTTCTTCTTCTGTCGCACTCCCTCTCACCAGCACTCTCCCTCCCTCTCTTTCTTTCTTCTCTCTCCTAACCTTGTATGACCCCTCGCGCTCTCTCTCCTTCTTCTTCTGTCGCACTCCCTCTCACCCGCACTCTCCCTCCCTCTCTTTCTTTCTTCTCTCTCCTAACCTTGTATGACCCCTCGCGCTCTCTCTCCTTCTTCTTCTGTCGCACTCCCTCTCACCCGCAATCTCCCTCCTTCTCTTTCTTTCTTCTCTCTCCTAACCTTGTATGACCCCTCGCGCTCTCTCTCCTTCTTCTTCTGTCGCACTCCCTTTCACCCGCACTCTCCCTCCCTCTCTTTCTTTCTTCTCTCTCCTAACCCCCTCGCGCTCTCTCTCCTTCTTCTTCTGTCGCACTCCCTCTCACCCACACTCTCCCTCCCTCTCTTTCTTTCTTCTCTCTCCTAACCTTGTATGACCCCTCGCGCTCTCTCTCCTTCCTCTTCTGTCGCACCCCCTCTCACCCGCACTCTCCCTCCCTCTCTTTCTTTCTTCTCTCTCCTAACCTTGTATGACCCCTCGCGCTCTCTCTCCTTCCTCTTCTGTCGCACCCCCTCTCACCCGCACTCTCCCTCCCTCTCTCTACCTCCCTCCCTTTCTTTCTTCTCTCTCCTAACCTTGTATGACCCCTTGCGCTCTCTCTCCTTCCTCTTCTGTCGCACCCCCTCTCACCCGCACTCTCCCTCCCTCTCTTTCTTTCTTCTCTCTCCTAGCCTTGTATGACCCCTCGCGCTCTCTCTCCTTCCTCTTCTGTCGCACTCCCTCTCACCCACACTCTCCCTCCCTCTCTTTCTTTCTTCTCTCTCCTAAACTTGTATGACCCCTCACGCTCTCTCTCCTTCTTCTGTCGCACTCCCTCTCACCCGCACTCTCCCTCCCTCTCTTTCTTTCTTCTCTCTCCTAACCTCGTATGACCCCTCGCGCTCTCTCTCCTTCTTCTTCTGTCGCACTCCCTCTCACCCGCACTCTCCCTCCCTCTCTTTCTTTCTTCTCTCTCCTAACCTTGTATGACCCCTCGCGCTCTCTCTCCTTCCTCTTCTGTCGCACCCCCTCTCACCCACTCTCCCTCCCTCTCTTTTTCTTTTTTCTCTCTCCTAACCTTGTATGACCCCTCGCGCTCTCTCTCCTTCCTCTTCTGTCGCACCCCCTCTCACCCACACTCTCCCTCCCTCTATTTCTTTCTCCTCTCTCCTAACCTTGTATGACCCCTCGCGCTCTCTCTCCTTCCTCTTCTGTCGCACCCCCTCTCACCCACACTTTCCCTCCCTCTCTTTCTTTCTTCTGTCTACTAACCTTGTATGACCCCTCGCGCTCTCTCTCCTTCCTCTTCTGTCGCACCCCCTCTTACCCACTCTCCCTCCCTCTCTTTTTCTTTCTTCTCTCTCCTAACCTTGTAAGACCCCTCGCGCTCTCTCTCCTTCCTCTTCTGTCGCACCCCCTCTCACCCACACTCTCCCTCCCTCTCTTTCTTTCTTCTCTCTCCTAACCCCCTCGCGCTCTCTCTCCTTCTTCTTCTGTCGCACTCCCTCTCACCCACACTCTCCCTCCCTCTCTTTCTTTCTTCTCTCTCCTAACCTTGTATGACCCCTCGCGCTCTCTCTCCTTCCTCTTCTGTCGCACCCCCTCTCACCCGCAATTTCCCTCCCTCTCTTTTTTTCTTCTCTCTCCTAACCTTGTATGACCCTTCGCGCTCTCTCTCCTTCCTCTTCTGTCGCACCCCCTCTCACCCGCACTCTCCCTCCCTCTCTTTCTTTCTTCTCTCTCCTAACCTTGTATGACCCCTCGCGCTCTCTCTCCTTCCTCTTCTGTCGCACTCCCTCTCACACGCACTCTCCCTCCCTCTCTTTCTTTCTTCTCTCTCCTAACCTTGTATGACCCCTCGCGCTCTCTCTCCTTCCTCTTCTGTCGCACTCCCTCTCTCCCGCACTCTCCCTCCCTCTCTTTCTTTCTTCTCTCTCCTAACCTTGTATGACCCCTCGGGCTCTCTCTCCTTCTTTTTCTGTCGCACTCCCTCTCATCCGCACTCTCCCTCCCTCTCTTTCTTTCTTCTCTCTCCTAACCTTGTATGACCCCTCACGCTCTCTCTCCTTTTTCTTCTGTCGCACTCCCTCTCACCCGCACTCTCCCTCCCTCTCTTTCTTTCTTCTCTCTCCTAATCTTGTATGACCCCTCGCGCTCTCTCTCCTTTTTCTTCCGTCGCACTCCCTCTCACCCGCACTCTCCCTCCCTCTCTTTCTTTCTTCTCTCTCCTAACCTTGTATGACCCCTCGCGCTCTCTCTCCTTCTTCTTCTGTCGCACTCCCTCTCACCCGCACTCTCCCTCCCTCTCTTTCTTTCTTCTCTCTCCTAACCTTGTATGACTCCTCGCGCTCTCTCTCCTTCTTCTTCTGTCGCACTCCCTCTCACCCGCACTCTCCCTCCCTCTCTTCCTTTCTTCTCTCTCCTAACCTTGTATGACTCCTCGAGCTCTCTCTCCTTCTTCTTCTGTCGCACTCCCTCTCACCCGCATTTTCCCTCCCTCTCTTCCTTTCTTCTCTCTCCTAACCTTGTATGACCCCTCGCGCTCTCTCTCCTTCTTCTTCTGTCGCACTCCCTCTCACCCGCATTTTCCCTCCCTCTCTTTCTTTCTTCTCTCTCCTAACCTAGTATGACCCCTCGCGCTCTCTCTCCTTCTTCTTCTGTCGCACTCCCTCTCACCCGCACTCTCCCTCCCTCTCTTTCTTTCTTCTCTCTCCTAACCTTGTATGACCCCTCGCGCTCTCTCTCCTTCTTCTTCTGTCGCACTCCCTCTTACCCGCACTCTTCCTCCCTCTCTTTCTTTCTTCTCTCTCCTAACCTTTTATGACCCCTCGCGCTCTCTTTCCTTCTTCTTCTGTCGCACTCCCTCTCAACCGCACTCTCCCTCCCTCTCTTTCTTTCTTCTCTCTCCTAACCTTGTATGACCCTTCGCGCTCTCTCTCCTTCTTCTTCTGTCGCACTCCCTCTCACCCGCACTCTCCCTCCCTCTCTTTCTTTCTTCTCTCTCCTAACCTTGTATGACCCCTCGCGCTCTCTCTCCTTCTTCTTCTGTCGCACTCCCTCTCACCCGCAATCTCCCTCCCTCTCTTTCTTTCTTCTCTCTCCTAACCTTGTATGACCCCTCGCGCTCTCTCTCCTTCTTCTTCTGTCGCACTCCCTTTCACCCGCACTCTCCCTCCCTCTCTTTCTTTCTTCTCTCTCCTAACCCCCTCGCGCTCTCTCTCCTTCTTCTTCTGTCGCACTCCCTCTCACCCACACTCTCCCTCCCTCTCTTTCTTTCTTCTCTCTCCTAATCTTGTATGACCCCTCGCACTCTCTCTCCTTCCTCTTCTGTCGCACCCCCTCTCACCCGCACTCTCCCTCCCTCTCTTTCTTTCTTCTCTCTCCTAACCTTGTATGACCCCTCGCGCTCTCTCTCCTTCCTCTTCTGTCGCACCCCCTCTCACCCGCACTCTCCCTCCCTCTCTCTCCCTCCCTCTCTTTCTTTCTTCTCTCTCCTAACCTTGTATGACCCCTTGCGCTCTCTCTCCTTCCTCTTCTGTCGCACCCCCTCTCACCCGCACTCTCCCTCCCTCTCTTTCTTTCTTCTCTCTCCTAGCCTTGTATGACCCCTCGCGCTCTCTCTCCTTCCTCTTCTGTCGCACTCCCTCTCACCCACACTCTCCCTCCCTCTCTTTCTTTTTTCTCTCTCCTAACCTTGTATGACCCCTCGCGCTCTCTCTCCTTCTTCTGTCGCACCCCCTCTCACCCACACTCTCCCTCTCTCTCTTTCTTTCTTATCTCTCCTAACCTTGTATGACCCCTCGCGCTCTCTCTCCTTCTTCTTCTGTCGCACCCCCTCTCACCCACACTCTCCCTCCCTCTCTTTCTTTCTTCTCTCTCCTAACCTTGTATGACCCCTCGCGCTCTCTCTCCTTTTTCTTCTGTCGCACCCCCTCTCACCCACACTCTCCCTCCCTCTCTTTCTTACTTCTCTCTCCTAACCTTGTATGACCCCTCGCGCTCTCTCTCCTTCTTCTTCTGTCGCACCCCCTCTCACCCACACTCTCCCACCCTCTCTTTCTTTCTTCTCTCTCCTAACCTTGTATGACCCCTCGCGCTCTCTCTCCTTCTTCTTCTGTCGCACTCCCTCTCACCCACACTCTCCCTCCCTCTCTTTCTTTCTTCTCTCTCCTAACCTTGTATGACCCCTCGCGCTCTCTCTCCTTCTTCTTCTGTCGCACTCCCTCTCACCCGCACTCTCCCTCCCTCTCTTTTTTTCTTCTCTCTCCTAACCTTGTATGACCCTTCGCGCTCTCTCTCCTTCTTCTTCTGTCGCACTCCCTCTCACCCGCACTCTCCCTCCCTCTCTTTCTTTCTTCTCTCTCCTAACCTTGTATGACCCCTCGCGCTCTCTCTCCTTCTTCTTCTGTCGCACTCCCTCTCAACCACACTCTCCCTCCCTCTTTTTCTTTCTTCTCTCTCCTAACCTTGTATGACCCCTCGCGCTCTCTCTCCTTCTTCTTCTGTCGCACTCCCTCTCACCCACACTCTCCCTCCCTCTCTTTCTTTCTTCTCTCTCCTAACCTTGTATGACCCCTCGCGCTCTCTCTCCTTCTTCTTCTGTCGCACTCCCTCTCACCCACACTCTCCCTCCGTCTCTTTCTTTCTTCTCTCTCCTAACCTTGTATGACCCCTCGCGCTCTCTCTCCTTCTTCTTCTGTCGCACTCCCTCTCACCCACACTCCCCCTCCCTCTCTTTCTTTCTTCTCTCTCCTAACCTTGTATGACTCCTCGCGCTCTCTCTCCTTCTTCTTCTGTCACACTCCCTCTCACCCACACTCTCCCTCCCTCTCTTTCTTTCTTCTCTCTCCTAACCTTGTATGACTCCTCGCGCTCTCTCTCCTTCTTCTTCTGTCACACTCCCTCTCACCCACACTCTCCCTCCCTCTCTTTCTTTCTTCTCTCTCCTAACCTTGTATGACCCCTCGCGCTCTCTCTCCTTCTTTTTCTGTAGCACTCCCTCTAACCCACACTCTCCCTCCCTCTCTTTCTTTCTTCTCTCTCCTAACCTTGTATGACCCCTCGCGCTCTCTCTCCTTCCTTTTCTGTCGCACTCCCTCTCACCCACACTCTCCCTCCCTCTCTTTCTTTCTTCTCTCTCCTAAACTTGTATGACCCCTCGCGCTCTCTCTCCTTCTTCTGTCGCACCCCCTCTCACCCACACTCTCCCTCCTCTCTTTCTTTCTTATCTCTCCTAACCTTGTATGACCCCTCGCGCTCTCTCTCCTTCTTCTTCTGTCGCACCCCCTCTCACCCACACTCTCCCTCTCTCTCTTTCTTTCTTATCTCTCCTAACCTTGTATGACCCCTCGCGCTCTCTCTCCTTCTTCTTCTGTCGTACCCCCTCTCACCCACACTCTCCCTCCCTCTCTTTCTTTCTTCTCTCTCCTAACCTTGTATGACCCCTCGCGCTCTCTCTCCTTCTTCTTCTGTCGTACCCCCTCTCACCCACACTCTCCCTCCCTCTCTTTCTTTCTTCTCTCTCCTAACCTTGTATGACCCCTCGCGCTCTCTCTCCTTCTTCTTCTGTCGCACCCCCTCTCACCCACACTCTCCCTCCCTCTCTTTCTTTCTTCTCTCTCCTAACCTTGTATGACCCCTCGCGCTCTCTCTCCTTCTTCTTCTGTCGCCCCCTCTCACCCACACTCTCCCTCCCTCTCTTTCTTTCTTCTCTCTCCTAACCTTGTATGACCCCTCGCGCTCTCTCTCCTTCTTCTTCTGTCGCACCCCCTCTCACCCACACTCTCCCTCCCTCTCTTTCTTTCTTCTCTCTCCTAACCTTGTATGACCCCTCGCGCTCTCTCTCCTTCCTCTTCTGTCGCACCCCCTCTCACCCACACTCTCCCTCCCTCTCTTTCTTTCTTCTTCTCCTAACCTTGTATGACCCCTCGCGCTCTCTCTCCTTCCTCTTCTGTCGCACCCCCTCTCACCCACATTTCCCTCCCTCTCTTTCTTTCTTCTCTCTCCTAACCTTGTATGACCCCTCGCGCTCTCTCTCCTTCCTCTTCTGTCGCACCCCCTCTCACCCGCACTCTCCCTCCCTCTCTTTCTTTCTTCTCTCTCCTAACCTTGTATGACCCCTCGCGCTCTCTCTCCTTCCTCTTCTGTCGCACCCCTCTCACCCGCACTCTCCCTCCCTCTCTTTCTTTCTTCTCTCTCCTAACCTTGTATGACCCCTCGCGCTCTCTCTCCTTCCTCTTCTGTCGCACTCCCTCTCACCCGCACTCTCCCTCCCTCTCTTTCTTTCTTCTCTCTCCTAACCTTGTATGACCCCTCGCGCTCTCTCTCCTTCTTTCTTCTGTCGCACTCCCTCTCACCCGCACTCTCCCTCCCTCTCTTTCTTTCTTCTCTCTCCTAACCTTGTATGACCCCTCGCGCTCTCTCTCCTTTTTCTTCTGTCGCACTCCCTCTCACCCGCACTCTCCCTCCCTCTCTTTCTTTCTTCTCTCTCCTAACCTTGTATGACCCCTCGCGCTCTCTCTCCTTTTTCTTCTGTCGCACTCCCTCTCACCCGCACTCTCCCTCCCTCTCTTTCTTTCTTCTCTCTCCTAACCTTGTATGACCCCTCGCGCTCTCTCTCCTTCTTCTTCTGTCGCACTCCCTCTCACCCGCACTCTCCCTCCCTCTCTTTCTTTCTTCTCTCTCCTAACCTTGTATGACTCCTCGCGCTCTCTCTCCTTCTTCTTCTGTCGCACTCCCTCTCACCCGCACTCTCCCTCCCTCTCTTCCTTTCTTCTCTCTCCTAACCTTGTATGACTCCTCGAGCTCTCTCTCCTTCTTCTTCTGTCGCACTCCCTCTCACCCGCATTTTCCCTCCCTCTCTTCCTTTCTTCTCTCTCCTAACCTTGTATGACCCCTCGCGCTCTCTCTCCTTCTTCTTCTGTCGCACTCCCTCTCACCCGCATTTTCCCTCCCTCTCTTTCTTTCTTCTCTCTCCTAACCTTGTATGACCCCTCGCGCTCTCTCTCCTTCTTCTTCTGTCGCACTCCCTCTCACCCGCACTCTCCCTCCCTCTCTTTCTTTCTTCTCTCTCCTAACCTTGTATGACCCCTCGCGCTCTCTCTCCTTCTTCTTCTGTCGCACTCCCTATTACCCGCATTCTTCCTCCCTCTCTTTCTTTCTTCTCTCTCCTAACCTTTTATGACCCCTCGCGCTCTCTCTCCTTCTTCTTCTGTCGCACTCCCTCTCACCCGCACTCTCCCTCCCTCTCTTTCTTTCTTCTCTCTCCTAACCTTGTATGACCCCTCGCGCTCTCTCTCCTTCTTCTTCTGTCGCACTCCCTCTCACCCGCACTCTCCCTCCCTCTCTTTCTTTCTTCTCTCTCCTAACCTTGTATGACCCCTCGCGCTCTCTCTCCTTCTTCTTCTGTCGCACTCCCTCTCACCCGCAATCTCCCTCCCTCTCTTTCTTTCTTCTCTCTCCTAACCTTGTATGACCCCTCGCGCTCTCTCTCCTTCTTCTTCTGTCGCACTCCCTTTCACCCGCACTCTCCCTCCCTCTCTTTCTTTCTTCTCTCTCCTAACCCCCTCGCGCTCTCTCTCCTTCTTCTTCTGTCGCACTCCCTCTCACCCACACTCTCCCTCCCTCTCTTTCTTTCTTCTCTCTCCTAACCTTGTATGACCCCTCGCGCTCTCTCGCCTTCCTCTTCTGTCGCACCCCCTTTCACCCTCACTCTCCCTCCCTCTCTTTCTTTCTTCTCTCTCCTAACCTTGTATGACCCCTCGCGCTCTCTCTCCTTCCTCTTCTGTCGCACCCCCTCTCACTCGCACTCTCCCTCCCTCTCTCTCCCTCCCTCCCTTTCTTTCTTCTCTCTCCTAACCTTGTATGACCCCTTGCGCTCTCTCTCCTTCCTCTTCTGTCGCACCCCCTCTCACCCGCACTCTCCCTCCCTCTCTTTCTTTCTTCTCTCTCCTAGCCTTGTATGACCCCTCGCGCTCTCTCTCCTTCCTCTTCTGTCGCACTCCCTCTCACCCACACTCTCCCTCCCTCTCTTTCTTTCTTCTCTCTCCTAAACTTGTATGACCCCTCGCACTCTCTCTCCTTCTTCTGTCGCACTCCCTCTCACCCGCACTCTCCCTCCCTCTCTTTCTTTCTTCTCTCTCCTAACCTTGTATGACCCCTCGCGCTCTCTCTCCTTCTTCTTCTGTCGCACTCCCTCTCACCCGCACTCTCCCTCCCTCTCTTTCTTTCTTCTCTCTCCTAACCTTGTATGACCCCTCGCGCTCTCTCTCCTTCCTCTTCTGTCGCACCCCCTCTCACCCACTCTCCCTCCCTCTCTTTTTCTTTTTTCTCTCTCCTAACCTTGTATGACCCCTCGCGCTCTCTCTCCTTCCTCTTCTGTCGCACCCCCTCTCACCCACTCTCCCTCCCTCTCTTTTTCTTTTTTCTCTCTCCTAACCTTGTATGACCCCTCGCGCTCTCTCTCCTTCCTCTTCTGTCGCACTCCCTCTCACCCGCACTCTCCCTCCCTCTCTTTCTTTCTTCTCTCTCCTAACCTTTTATGACCCCTCGCGCTCTCTCTCCTTCCTCTTCTGTCGCACCCCCTCTCACCCACTCTCCCTCCCTCTCTTTTTCTTTTTTCTCTCTCCTAACCTTGTATGACCCCTCGCGCTCTCTCTCCTTCCTCTTCTGTCGCACTCCCTCTCACCCACACTCTCCCTCCCTCTCTTTCTTTCTTCTCTCTCCTAAACTTGTATGACCCCTCGCGCTCTCTCTCCTTCTTCTGTCGCACCCCCTCTCACCCACACTCTCCCTCTCTCTCTTTCTTTCTTATCTCTCCTAACCTTGTATGACCCCTCGCGCTCTCTCTCCTTCTTCTGTCGCACCCCCTCTCACCCACACTCTCCCTCTCTCTCTTTCTTTCTTATCTCTCCTAACCTTGTATGACCCCTCGCGCTCTCTCTCCTTCTTCTTCTGTCGTACCCCCTCTCACCCACACTCTCCCTCCCTCTCTTTCTTTCTTCTCTCTCCTAACCTTGTATGACCCCTCGCGCTCTCTCTCCTTCTTCTTCTGTCGTACCCCCTCTCACCCACACTCTCCCTCCCTCTCTTTCTTACTTCTCTCTCCTAACCTTGTATGACCCCTCGCGCTCTCTCTCCTTCTTCTTCTGTCGCACCCCCTCTCACCCACACTCTCCCACCCTCTCTTTCTTTCTTCTCCCTCCTAACCTTGTATGACCCCTCGCGCTCTCTCTCCTTCTTCTTCTGTCGCACTCCCTCTCACCCACACTCTCCCTCCCTCTCTTTTTTTCTTCTCTCTTCTAACCTTGTATGACCCCTCGCGCTCTCTCTCCTTCTTCTTCTGTCGCACCCCCTCTCACCCACACTCTCCCTCCCTCTCTTTCTTTCTTCTCTCTCCTAACCTTGTATGACCCCTCGCGCTCTCTCTCCTTCTTCTTCTGTCGCACCCCCTCACACCCACACTCTCCCTCCCTCTCTTTCTTTCTTCTCTCTCCTAACCCCCTCGCGCTCTCTCTCCTTCTTCTTCTGTCGCACTCCCTCTCACCCACACTCTCCCTCCCTCTCTTTCTTTCTTCTCTCTCCTAACCTTGTATGACCCCTCGCGCTCTCTCTCCTTCCTCTTCTGTCGCACCCCCTCTCACCCGCAATTTCCCTCCCTCTCTTTTTTTCTTCTCTCTCCTAACCTTGTATGACCCCTCGCGCTCTCTCTCCTTCCTCTTCTGTCGCACCCCCTCTCACCCGCACTCTCCCTCCCTCTCTTTCTTTCTTCTCTCTCCTAACCTTGTATGACCCCTCGCGCTCTCTCTCCTTCCTCTTCTGTCGCACTCCCTCTCACCCGCACTCTCCCTCCCTCTCTTTCTTTCTTCTCTCTTCTAACCTTGTATGACCCCTCGCGCTCTCTCTCCTTCCTCTTCTGTCGCACTCCCTCTCTCCCGCACTCTCCCTCCCTCTCTTTCTTTCTTCTCTCTCCTAACCTTGTATGACCCCTCGCGCTCTCTCTCCTTCTTTTTCTGTCGCACTCCCTCTCACCCGCACTCTCCCTCCCTCTCTTTCTTTCTTCTCTCTCCTAACCTTGTATGACCCCTCACGCTCTCTCTCCTTTTTCTTCTGTCGCACTCCCTCTCACCCGCACTCTCCCTCCCTCTCTTTCTTTCTTCTCTCTCCTAACCTTGTATGACCCCTCGCGCTCTCTCTCCTTTTTCTTCTGTCGCACTCCCTCTCACCCGCACTCTCCCTCCCTCTCTTTCTTTCTTCTCTCTCCTAACCTTGTATGACCCCTCGCGCTCTCTCTCCTTCTTCTTCTGTCGCACTCCCTCTCACCCGCACTCTCCCTCCCTCTCTTTCTTACTTCTCTCTCCTAACCTTGTATGACTCCTCGCGCTCTCTCTCCTTCTTCTTCTGTCGCACTCCCTCTCACCCGCACTCTCCCTCCCTCTCTTCCTTTCTTCTCTCTCCTAACCTTGTATGACTCCTCGAGCTCTCTCTCCTTCTTCTTCTGTCGCACTCCCTCTCACCCGCATTTTCCCTCCCTCTCTTCCTTTCTTCTCTCTCCTAACCTTGTATGACCCCTCGCGCTCTCTCTCCTTCTTTTTCTGTCGCACTCCCTCTCACCCGCATTTTCCCTCCCTCTCTTTCTTTCTTCTCTCTCCTAACCTTGTATGACCCCTCGCGCTCTCTCTCCTTCTTCTTCTGTCGCACTCCCTCTCACCCGCACTCTCCCTCCCTCTCTTTCTTACTTCTCTCTCCTAACCTTGTATGACCCCTCGCGCTCTCTCTCCTTCTTCTTCTGTCGCACTCCCTCTTACCCGCACTCTTCCTCCCTCTCTTTCTTTCTTCTCTCTCCTAACCTTTTATGACCCCTCGCGCTCTCTCTCCTTCTTCTTCTGTCGCACTCCCTCTCACCCGCACTCTCCCTCCCTCTCTTTCTTTCTTCTCTCTCCTAACCTTGTATGACCCCTCGCGCTCTCTCTCCTTCTTCTTCTGTCGCACTCCCTCTCACCCGCACTCTCCCTCCCTCTCTTTCTTTCTTCTCTCTCCTAACCTTGTATGACCCCTCGCGCTCTCTCTCCTTCTTCTTCTGTCGCACTCCCTCTCACCCGCAATCTCCCTCCCTCTCTTTCTTTCTTCTCTCTCCTAACCTTGTATGACCCCTCGCGCTCTCTCTCCTTCTTCTTCTGTCGCACTCCCTTTCACCCGCACTCTCCCTCCCTCTCTTTCTTTCTTCTCTCTCCTAACCCCCTTGCTCTCTCTCTCCTTCTTCTTCTGTCGCACTCCTTCTCACCCACACTCTCCCTCCCTCTCTTTCTTTCTTCTCTCTCCTAACCTTGTATGACCCCTCGCGCTCTCTCTCCTTCCTCTTCTGTCGCACCCCCTCTCACACGCACTCTCCCTCCCTCTATTTCTTTCTTCTCTCTCCTAACCTTGTATGACCCCTCGCGCTCTCTCTCCTTCCTCTTCTGTCGCACCCCCTCTCACCCGCACTCTCCCTCCCTCTCTTTCCCTCCCTCCCTTTCTTTCTTCTCTCTCCTAACCTTGTATGACCCCTTGCGCTCTCTCTCCTTCCTCTTCTGTCGCACCCCCTCTCACCCGCACTCTCCCTCCCTCTCTTTCTTTCTTCTCTCTCCTAGCCTTGTATGACCCCTCGCGCTCTCTCTCCTTCCTCTTCTGTCGCACTCCCTCTCACCCACACTCTCCCTCCCTCTCTTTCTTTCTTCTCTCTCCTAAACTTGTATGACCCCTCGCGCTCTCTCTCCTTCTTCTGTCGCACTCCCTCTCACCCGCACTCTCCCTCCCTCTCTTTCTTTCTTCTCTCTCCTAACCTTGTATGACCCCTCGCGCTCTCTCTCCTTCTTCTTCTGTCGCACTCCCTCTCACCCGCACTCTCCCTCCCTCTCTTTCTTTCTTCTCTCTCCTAACCTTGTATGACCCCTCGCGCTCTCTCTCCTTCCTCTTCTGTCGCACCCCCTCTCACCCACTCTCCCTCCCTCTCTTTTTCTTTTTTCTCTCTCCTAACCTTGTATGACCCCTCGCGCTCTCTCTCCTTCCTCTTCTGTCGCACCCCCTCTCACCCACACTCTCCCTCCCTCTATTTCTTTCTCCTCTCTCCTAACCTTGTATGACCCCTCGCGCTCTCTCTCCTTCCTCTTCTGTCGCACCCCCTCTCACCCACACTTTCCCTCCCTCTCTTTCTTTCTTCTGTCTACTAACCTTGTATGACCCCTCGCGCTCTCTCTCCTTCCTCTTCTGTCGCACCCCCTCTTACCCACTCTCCCTCCCTCTCTTTTTCTTTCTTCTCTCTCCTAACCTTGTAAGACCCCTCGCGCTCTCTCTCCTTCCTCTTCTGTCGCACCCCCTCTCACCCACACTCTCCCTCCCTCTCTTTCTTTCTTCTCTCTCCTAACCCCCTCGCGCTCTCTCTCCTTCTTCTTCTGTCGCACTCCCTCTCACCCACACTCTCCCTCCCTCTCTTTCTTTCTTCTCTCTCCTAACCTTGTATGACCCCTCGCGCTCTCTCTCCTTCCTCTTCTGTCGCACCCCCTCTCACCCGCAATTTCCCTCCCTCTCTTTTTTTCTTCTCTCTCCTAAACTTGTATGACCCCTCGCGCTCTCTCTCCTTCCTCTTCTGTCGCACCCCCTCTCACCCGCACTCTCCCTCCCTCTCTTTCTTTCTTCTCTCTCCTAACCTTGTATGACCCCTCGCGCTCTCTCTCCTTCCTCTTCTGTCGCACTCCCTCTCACCCGGACTCTCCCTCCCTCTCTTTCTTTCTTCTCTCTCCTAACCTTGTATGACCCCTCGCGCTCTCTCTCCTTCCTCTTCTGTCGCACTCCCTCTCTCCCACACTCTCCCTCCCTCTCTTTCTTTCTTCTCTCTCCTAACCTTGTATGACCCCTCGGGCTCTCTCTCCTTCTTTTTCTGTCGCACTCCCTCTCACCCGCACTCTCCCTCCCTCTCTTTCTTTCTTCTCTCTCCTTACCTTGTATGACCCCTCACGCTCTCTCTCCTTTTTCTTCTGTCGCACTCCCTCTCACCCGCACTCTCCCTCCCTCTCTTTCTTTCTTCTCTCTCCTAATCTTGTATGACCCCTCGCGCTCTCTCTCCTTTTTCTTCCGTCGCACTCCCTCTCACCCGCACTCTCGCTCCCTCTCTTTCTTTTTTCTCTTTCCTAACCTTGTATGACCCCTCGCGCTCTCTCTCCTTCTTCTTCTGTCGCACTCCCTCTCACCCGCACTCTCCCTCCCTCTCTTTCTTTCTTCTAGCTCCTAACCTTGTATGACTCCTCGCGCTCTCTCTCCTTCTTCTTCTGTCGCACTCCCTCTCACCCGCACTCTCCCTCCCTCTCTTCCTTTCTTCTCTCTCCTAACCTTGTATGACTCCTCGAGCTCTCTCTCCTTCTTCTTCTGTCGCACTCCCTCTCACCCGCATTTTCCCTCCCTCTCTTCCTTTCTTCTCTCTCCTAACCTTGTATGACCCCTCGCGCTCTCCTTCCTTCTTCTTCTGTCGCACTCCCTCTCACCCGCATTTTCCCTCCCTCTCTTTCTTTCTTCTCTCTCCTAACCTTGTATGACCCCTCGCGCTCTCTCTCCTTCTTCTTCTGTCGCACTCCCTCTCACCCGCACTCTCCCTCCCTCTCTTTCTTTCTTCTCTCTCCTAACCTTGTATGACCCCTCGCGCTCTCTCTCCTTCTTCTTCTGTCGCACTCCCTCTTACCCGCACTCTTCCTCCCTCTCTTTCTTTCTTCTCTCTCCTAACCTTTTATGACCCCTCGCGCTCTCTCTCCTTCTTCTTCTGTCGCACTCCCTCTCACCCGCACTCTCCCTCCCTCTCTTTCTTTCTTCTCTCTCCTAACCTTGTATGACCCCTCGCGCTCTCTCTCCTTCTTCTTCTGTCGCACTCCCTCTCACCCGCACTCTCCCTCCCTCTCTTTCTTTCTTCTCTCTCCTAACCTTGTATGACCCCTCGCGCTCTCTCTCCTTCTTCTTCTGTCGCACTCCCTCTCACCCGCAATCTCCCTCCCTCTCTTTCTTTCTTCTCTCTCCTAACCTTGTATGACCCCTCGCGCTCTCTCTCCTTCTTCTTCTGTCGCACTCCCTTTCACCCGCACTCTCCCTCCCTCTCTTTCTTTCTTCTCTCTCCTAACCCCCTCGCGCTCTCTCTCCTTCTTCTTCTGTCGCACTCCCTCTCACCCACACTCTCCCTCCCTCTCTTTCTTTCTTCTCTCTCCTAATCTTGTATGACCCCTCGCGCTCTCTCTCCTTCCTCTTCTGTCGCACCCCCTCTCACCCGCACTCTCCCTCCCTCTCTTTCTTTCTTCTCTCTCCTAACCTTGTATGACCCCTCGCGCTCTCTCTCCTTCCTCTTCTGTCGCACCCCCTCTCACCCGCACTCTCCCTCCCTCTCTCTCCCTCCCTCTCTTTCTTTCTTCTCTCTCCTAACCTTGTATGACCCCTTGCGCTCTCTCTCCTTCCTCTTCTGTCGCACCCCCTCTCACCCGCACTCTCCCTCCCTCTCTTTCTTTCTTCTCTCTCCTAGCCTTGTATGACCCCTCGCGCTCTCTCTCCTTCCTCTTCTGTCGCACTCCCTCTCACCCACACTCTCCCTCCCTCTCTTTCTTTCTTCTCTCTCCTAAACTTGTATGACCCCTCGCGCTCTCTCTCCTTCTTCTGTCGCACCCCCTCTCACCCACACTCTCCCTCTCTCTCTTTCTTTCTTATCTCTCCTAACCTTGTATGACCCCTCGCGCTCTCTCTCCTTCTTCTTCTGTCGCACCCCCTCTCACCCACACTCTCCCTCTCTCTCTTTCTTTCTTCTCTCTCCTAACCTTGTATGACCCCTCCCGCTCTCTCTCCTTCTTCTTCTGTCGCACCCCCTCTCACCCACACTCTCCCTCCCTCTCTTTCTTTCTTCTCTCTCCTAACCTTGTATGACCCCTCGCGCTCTCTCTCCTTCTTCTTCTGTCGCACCCCCTCTCACCCACACTCTCCCTCCCTCTCTTTCTTTCTTCTCTCTCCTAACCTTGTATGACCCCTCGCGCTCTCTCTCCTTCTTCTTCTGTCGCACTCCCTCTCACCCGCACTCTCCCTCCCTCTCTTTTTTTCTTCTCTCTCCTAACCTTGTATGACCCTTCGCGCTCTCTCTCCTTCTTCTTCTGTCGCACTCCCTCTCACCCGCACTCTCCCTCCCTCTCTTTCTTTCTTCTCTCTCCTAACCTTGTATGACCCCTCGCGCTCTCTCTCCTTCTTCTTCTGTCGCACTCCCTCTCAACCACACTCTCCCTCCCTCTCTTTCTTTCTTTTCTCTCCTAACCTTGTATGACCCCTCGCGCTCTCTCTCCTTCTTCTTCTGTCGCACTCCCTCTCACCCACACTCTCCCTCCCTCTCTTTCTTTCTTCTCTCTCCTAACCTTGTATGACCCCTCGCGCTCTCTCTCCTTCTTCTTCTGTCGCACTCCCTCTCACCCACACTCTCCCTCCGTCTCTTTCTTTCTTCTCTCTCCTAACCTTGTATGACCCCTCGCGCTCTCTCTCCTTCTTCTTCTGTCGCACTCCCTCTCACCCACACTCTCCCTCCCTCTCTTTCTTTCTTCTCTCTCCTAACCTTGTATGACTCCTCGCGCTCTCTCTCCTTCTTCTTCTGTCACACTCCCTCTCACCCACACTCTCCCTCCCTCTCTTTCTTTCTTCTCTCTCCTAACCTTGTATGACTCCTCGCGCTCTCTCTCCTTCTTCTTCTGTCACACTCCCTCTCACCCACACTCTCCCTCCCTCTCTTTCTTTCTTCTCTCTCCTAACCTTGTATGACCCCTCGCGCTCTCTCTCCTTCTTTTTCTGTAGCACTCCCTCTAACCCACACTCTCCCTCCCTCTCTTTCTTTCTTCTCTCTCCTAACCTTGTATGACCCCTCGCGCTCTCTCTCCTTCCTCTTCTGTCGCACTCCCTCTCACCCACACTCTCCCTCCCTCTCTTTCTTTCTTCTCTCTCCTAAACTTGTATGACCCCTCGCGCTCTCTCTCCTTCTTCTGTCGCACCCCCTCTCACCCACACTCTCCCTCTCTCTCTTTCTTTCTTATCTCTCCTAACCTTGTATGACCCCTCGCGCTCTCTCTCCTTCTTCTTCTGTCGCACCCCCTCTCACCCACACTCTCCCTCTCTCTCTATCTTTCTTATCTCTCCTAACCTTGTATGACCCCTCGCGCTCTCTCTCCTTCTTCTTCTGTCGCACCCCCTCTCACCCACACTCTCCCTCCCTCTCTTTCTTTCTTCTCTCTCCTAACCTTGTATGACCCCTCGCGCTCTCTCTCCTTCTTCTTCTGTCGTACCCCCTCTGTTTGGAAAGTTATGTTTATCCTTAGTTTTTCCTTCTTATTAATATAAGAGATTTTCATTATTTTGCGTAATATTATTAGTTAGTCTCGTATTCTCATGTATTTTGCTTTTATTGCTTCCTTATACTCTAAAATAAGCATTAATTATTAAAGTTATATCCTGCTTTTTTGGTATCTTTGTTCTTCTGTTGTAATTGCTTGGTAAATATATGCATTTCCTTCATCATTTAAATAAATGTTTGGTAAATTGATTTTCTTTTAACTTAACTATACCAAGCACCAAGCAAAAAGCAACGAAGGTAGTTAATTACGTTAACCCTGTAACTAGTTACTGCCTAGTTTGGTTATCTTCCAGCGTCAACCCCGTTCCCAAAATACTTTGGAGCAGTAGTAGCTTGGAAGGAGAGGGACAGTGAAGACGTGACCACTACCTAGCACAGCGCGACTTTGAGATCGGTACTACGATCATACAAATCTTAAGTGCAGTGCATTATAAAGGAACTATGAAGAGCTAAATGTATCTGTGATCTGGCCCATGTACCGAGGGTGGGGAGGCGGATAATGCTGCCTTTTATCCTCCTTAGGCTGCCACCATTTCCACGAAGAACAACTTGCCAACCGATACCATCTAGTTGCTAATACGACTATTCGGCTTAATTTGGACCTGGAAAGGATAGCTGAAAATTTGAAGGTTTGTTGCAAATTTCGTTTGGTGCTTGTCATTTGCGATTTCAATTTCAGTAATTATTGTTGAACAATAATGTCCTAACAGAATTTCCCCATGAAATTTATCAAGAGAATCATATTCGATTGGTACCTATGTATGTAATTATATTTACCAAGTAAGCCTATTATGTCTTTTGGACCTTCATTTAAAGGCAACATTAATATTTCTGGAGCTAGCATATTACTTTTACTTATATTTAACAGGTAGTAATTCATATTTTTCAAGCCATAATTTTATATTTATGGTCTGCCGGGTTAACCCAGTAACTACTTGTTCATCCCAGATAGTTTTGCTTAGCCTCTCAATCTCGTGCTTCGTTGCCTCATTGTTTTCACTTATGTTTGAATGGACATGCCCACTTATTTGCATTGCTCTTGAGCATTTAGAGGTTTACTTTATATATATATTTTACTTGATTCATTTTTCTTAAGTTTTACATTAAATTTTATTTAGTTAATTTGATTAGGAGTCCCTTCTTATATTAGGATTTCCCTCATTTCAGATTCTCTTGATTTATTCTGAAACTGTGAGTTGGCAGCAGGGCCAGCACCATCCCTCTACCGCGTATGGTTTGGGATTACCTGTTGCAAACCAGGAAGCAAGGATATTCCCAACAGATTGATAAATTAAACTGTAGAATTTATTATTAAATTTCTTGTGTTTTTCTTGGTGTATTATTCACAGTAATTAATTCAGAATATGGCGCCCAACGTGGGGCACTCTGTGGGTCCTTGCTTCGTGGAACTCCTCACCTAAGGTCATGGTTAGGGTCATATTTACTCTTCATGTTTCATATTTTTTTCGCTGGATAGGCAAATTTCCTTGTGTATTGGATTTCTAGAGTATATTAAGTTGCTCTTGTTAGGTTACTCGTTTGAGAAAATTTGTGATTTGATTATTATTTTGTAACATTTAATATTGCACATCGCGTTGCAAACCTATTACTTTGTTTATCCGAAATTGCCGAAATTGCGGTCATTTTAGTAGTACTTCATATTTTTACACATGATGGGTGACTTGGATTATTTAAAATCTGTCAGAGCTCACCACAGGACGCAAGTAACCAAAAAGTGTAAGAATGTTCAGGATAACTGTGGGTCTTTCACCTCATGTGAGGTCAAAGAAAATATTCTCTCTTTGGATAGTTTACGACAGAAACTTGATGACTGTAACACACAGATTTCTGAGCTTATTTGGAAGTCGGATAAGGGTGGTCTTGCTGCTGAACTTAAGAGTTGTGATGAATATGATGAAAAAATTACTAGTGCCATTTCATTGCTCAAAAGTGCTCCAAATGTATGTGACGGTAATGATGTAAGTAACAAGCTTAAGCTTCCAGAGTTGCCACTTCCAGTGTATAGTCATGCTAGGGGAGAGAGTATTGAGAAGTTCTTTAGAGATTTTGAGGATATAACTGGTAGAGCTAATTTGAACTCCTACACAAAACTTTTGTACCTTCAAAGACAGACTCGGAAGGAACCCCATACACTTATTCAGTCTTTGAGTTCAGGGAGTCGAACATATGAGGATGCCAAAAAACTGCTTATGGAAGCATTTGGGTCTGTAATTGTTCAGAAGTATGATAGTATTAAATTGTTGTCAGAGCTAAGACTTTCTTACCAGGATGACCCATATAAGCTTATTGGAGAGATGAAAATGATCAGAGATACTTTCAATAATCTTTCAGTTTCTGTGGATGACATTCTTCAGTTCTTTTATTGGAGCTCTCTAAATGAAAGCTTTAGGTCACAATTAATTCAGATCACAGGAAACTCTAAACCTTCTTTAAAGGAAATTGATGATCACATATTTGAAGCTACAGAACGGTATGTCGAAGCCCAAGAGAAATTTAAAAGGAAAAGAAAGTCCAATGAATGTGATGCTGCTATTTCTAATTTTGCAGCAAATGTTAAGCCCTTGGATGAATCTGTTCCCAGTAGATTTCGTGCATGCATTCTTTGTAGTAAGAGCGGGGAGTCTTCAGACCATCCAATATATAAATGCCTAAATTTTGCCTCTCCTAAATTGAAGACAGAGAAGCTTAAAAGTTTGCATGCATGCTGTAAATGTGCAAATTTTCACAGAACCAAAGATTGTAAATTTAGGTTTAATACCAAATGCAAGCATTGTAGTAAATGGCACTTTTCATTTTTGTGCCCAAGTAGAGATTCTCAGCAATCAGATATTTCAACTGATACCCCAAATACAGTGTCGCATAACGGTTTAGCATGCGTTGATCTTAATACTTTGCACGTGACTGCTGTATCTAGTTCTATCTTGCCCACATTCAGCTCGCCCCTTCCTGATGGTTCACTGGTAAGATGCTTAAAGGATAGTGGATCGCAGATGACATTTGTTAATAGTGATTTAGCTGATAGGCAAGGGTTTGAGGTGATTAATCCAAATTTTAGTTTAGTTGTGAAAGGGTTTAATGAGTCTAGAACCTTCAATACCAAAATAGTTAGACTTCAGTTGATGTCTGAGCATGAATGTCACATGGTTGAGGCAGTTTGTATTCCTGAAATTAAAACTAGACTCCACCTTCCAGGTCTTGGGAAGATTGTTCATGAGTTTTCTAAAAGGGGCTATTCTCTTGCCGACAAATTTTTGAAAGCTACAGATGATGAAATTGCAAATATTAATTTATTGCTGGGAACTGACTGTGAATATGCAATTCCTGTAAGTACCAAGATTTTTGGTGGCACTGTTCCTTCAGTATATCTTGAAAGTTCATATGGAATTATGCTTTGTGGCCAAGTTGACACAATCTCAGATAATTTGAAGTATTTACCCTGCATAAGGCCTCAGTTTTTGTCATGTAATGTTGTAAGTAAGCTTGGAGATTCTGATATTGCCCCAGTGTTGGAAAATTCTGCTAAGAGTCCTATTTCCCTGGACAGTAATCCTGAAATATCAGTTGTGGATGAAAAGGGAAATGTTAATGAGACAGAACTGCAGAAAGCTGTGGATAATATTATTTTCCAAGAAAGGCACAGAATATTAAACTATGATAACAATAATTACAATGATACTTCTATTGAGTCCCATGATAAGCTAATTGATTTTGTATTGGAGTCAACTACCCGGAACGAGGAGGGAAGGTTAGTTATGCCTCTCCTCTGGAACAGTGAAGTGTCGCATCTCTTGGGAAATAACCAACGTCTATCCAAATTAATTTTGAATTCTAATTTAAGAAAGTATAGAAATAGACAACATCTATCTATGATGGATGAAGTCTTCAGGGAACAAGAAAACCTGGGGATAATAAAAAGGGTTGACAACTTACCAGAGTTTCTTAAAGAGAATCCTAACTTCAGTTTCCTACCCCATATGCCTATTTTCAGAATGGATAAGGAATCGACAAAATGCAGAATTGTATATTTGTCAAATCTCTCGGAAAAAGATACTCATAAGCCAATGACTGTGTCTCATAACCAAGCAATGTTGACAGGCCCATGCTTAAATAGGAAGGTCTCGACAGCTGTTCTGCAGCTAAGGTTTGATGAAAAAGTTCTTTGTTTTGATTTGAAGAAGGCTTTCTTACAGATTGAACTGCCAGAGAGTGACCAGGTTAAACTTCTTTTTTATTGGTTTAGGAATGTTGCTAAGCAAGATTTTTCTCTTGTTCCATATAAACATGTTAGATTGCCTTTTGGGTTAAATCCAAGTCCAGCAATGTTACTTCTTGGGCTATACAAAATTTTGATTTTGGATATTACAGATGACGCCCAAGAAATTAGGGATCTCAAAAGATGTATATATGATCTCTGCTACATGGATAATTGTGCCTATACAACAAATAGTACTGATACTTTACATTGGGCATTTAATCATTTAAAGGACATATTTGAGCCATATAAGTTTTCATTGCAACAATTTGTCACAAATGAGATTAAACTCCAAAGTATAATTGATGAACATGCCAAAGAATCTACACCTACTAAAGTTAAACTGTTTGGTCTTATTTGGGACAGGACTGAGGATACTCTTGCTACCCAAAGTCTGAATCTAGATAAAATGGCTTCTAGTAAAAGGGAAATCTTGAGGTCCCTTGCTTCAAATTATGATATTCTTAATTTCAATATGCCACTCTTGAATAGAGCTAGGCTATTTATGCAGAAACTGCAGTATATGAAGGATTTAGAATGGGACACTAGGTTGCCTGAAGAGGAATTACGGGAATGGAGAAATATTGCTACTCAGGTTAACTCTGCTCCTGAAGTTGCAGTAAAGCGATATGTGGGCAGGAGAGATGGTAGTTACAAACTTGTCGCATTTACTGATAGTTCACGTGTGATATATGCGACAGTTATATACATAGTGAATGAGACTACTAAGGAGCTTAAATTCTTGTTTTCAAAGAATAGATTGATCAATAAGCAACTATCTACAAAATCTATTCCTTGCTTGGAATTTCAAGCCATAGCCTTTGGCACGGAAGTCCTTATTGACACATTCAAAGAACTTGCTGGGCCTATGTGTGTGAAACCCATTAATATTACTGGTTTGGAACTCTACACTGACAGCTTGGTCTGTCTTAATTGGCTGAATTCCCATGTTAATAAGATTGATAAATTGAAGAATCTTAATGCGTTTGTAATAAATAGACTACATAATATCTGCCAGTTGTGTGAAGTGCATCCCATTGCTTTTAATTTTTGTGGAGGGTCTGTAAACCCAGCTGATAGTGCTAGTCGTCCTACTTCTTACAAAATGCTGATGAAATCTTCATTTCTGACTGGTCCACCACATCTCTGTAAAGATGTGACAGGAGATTGCTTTAAGGTAGTTATCCCAAACCCTTGGATATCAGGGTCTAAGATGAACAGGAATGATGATTCTAGGGAACTTTATGTTGCAACTGCAGTGCATGGTAGCGAAAGGGCTGTTCACCTTTTCCCTATGGATCGGTTTTCGGATTTTCATAAACTTGTAGCAGTACAACACATGGTTCTTAAATTTGTCAATAAATGTAAGATTAAATTGAGAGAGAGAGATCCAGCTAAGTATTCACATTTAATCTGTTTTGAGGAGGACGAGCTTTTTGCTAAGGCAAATTCTATCTTGATTTCTCAAGATCAGAGAGTCCATTTCCCAGAAGTGTTTGATTACTTTTCTTTTAAGAATCCTGCTAGTAAAGACATGCCAAATATTGTAGGCCAGCTCAACATATTTCTTGACAAAGATAATGTTCTCAGAGTTAAGAGTAAGTGTTCACGCTGGAAAGATATGAACAAGTATGAATTTGTTCCCATTCTCTTGTCGAAATCAAGTTTGCTTACCAAATGTATCATTCTTGATACACACAGGAAAACTTCCCATGCAGGGTTGTATGCTTTGCTCTCAGAATTAAGGAAACAATTTTATATACCACATTACTTCTCTACAGTAAAGAAAATTCTTAAGCAATGCATAAATTGTAGGAGGTTTAATCTGAAAAACATTAAGTTAAATCAGTCACCATATAGAGATTTCCGGTTAGAACCCCCAAATATTCCATATAGATATAGTTTTATGGATCATTTGGGACCATACTGGATTATTTGGAATGGCAAGAAGGTTAAGGTATGGTTGCTTTGCATTACGTGCCTTTGGAGCCGTGCAATAAATTTAAAGGTTTGTTTAGATCTTTCAATGCCTACGTTTCTGAGAGCATTCCAAATGCACATTCATGAGTTTGGCATGCCTGAGAAGTGTTTTTCTGACAAAGGCACTCAAATAGTAAGTGGCACAAATATCATTAAGGATTTTCTCAGTGATCCTAATACTAGACAATATCTGCAAGAGAATAATATCAAAGCTCTTGAATTTCAACAGTATTACAAGGGTTGTAAACAACTTGGTTCATTAGTTGAGAGTTGTGTTAAACTTGTAAAAAGGCTGATTTATGGTGCGATAAAGAATTCGGTATTGAGTTTTGTAGATTTTGAGTTTTTAATTAGTGAAGTTGTGCACCTTGTTAACAGAAGGCCAGTGGCTTTTAAAGAAGCTCTCAGAGACTGCAACCTGAATGAAGATATACCTGCCCCAATTACACCGGAAATATTACTTAAGGGTTATGAACTTGTATCTTTGAATATAATCCCTAACTTACAACCTATACCTATGGATGATCCCTCCTGGAATCCTAATTCTACAGAACAAATTAGGGAGAATTATAGCAAGCTTCGTAAAGCTCGCTTAAAATTAATAGAATTATATAATTCAGAATTTCTTGCTCAACTTATTAGTCAAGCAATAGATGAAAAATCCAGATATATGCCTATTGGCCACAAACCATTGCAAGTAGGAGATATTGTATTGATTAAAGAAGCCATGCAGAAGCCTACAAATTACCCTATGGGGAAGGTCTTGAAAGTGCAAGTAAATGACTTGCAAGAAGTTACAGGGGCAACAGTAATGAAAGGTAATAGATCCCGTGTGGATATGCATGTCGAGAGCCTTATTCCTTTGATGAGCATCCGAGAATATGAGCAAAATAGGACACTGCAAGAAAACACAGCTGAAGCACAAATACCAGAGGCAGATGCTGTTAGGCCTCGGCGGAAAGCTGCCATTAGGGCAAATGAGAGAAACCTTAAACTGGCTAAAGATGGTTTGATTTGATTTTTGCTTGTATAAACACATTTGTTTTTGGTTTGTTTTGAAATCTTTTATTATTGCAAAATTACTAATGAAATAAGCATTAGTAACTGGTTACCATTCAATTTTTTATTGGTACAAAATTGAATGGCCTTTCCTGGGAGTGTTTGGAAAGTTATGTTTATCCTTAGTTTTTCCTTCTTATTAATATAAGAGATTTTCATTATTTTGCGTAATATTATTAGTTAGTCTCGTATTCTCATGTATTTTGCTTTTATTGCTTCCTTATACTCTAAAATAAGCATTAATTATTAAAGTTATATCCTGCTTTTTTGGTATCTTTGTTCTTCTGTTGTAATTGCTTGGTAAATATATGCATTTCCTTCATCATTTAAATAAATGTTTGGTAAATTGATTTTCTTTTAACTTAACTATACCAAGCACCAAGCAAAAAGCAACGAAGGTAGTTAATTACGTTAACCCTGTAACTAGTTACTGCCTAGTTTGGTTATCTTCCAGCGTCAACCCCGTTCCCAAAATACTTTGGAGCAGTAGTAGCTTGGAAGGAGAGGGACAGTGAAGACGTGACCACTACCTAGCACAGCGCGACTTTGAGATCGGTACTACGATCATACAAATCTTAAGTGCAGTGCATTATAAAGGAACTATGAAGAGCTAAATGTATCTGTGATCTGGCCCATGTACCGAGGGTGGGGAGGCGGATAATGCTGCCTTTTATCCTCCTTAGGCTGCCACCATTTCCACGAAGAACAACTTGCCAACCGATACCATCTAGTTGCTAATACGACTATTCGGCTTAATTTGGACCTGGAAAGGATAGCTGAAAATTTGAAGGTTTGTTGCAAATTTCGTTTGGTGCTTGTCATTTGCGATTTCAATTTCAGTAATTATTGTTGAACAATAATGTCCTAACAGAATTTCCCCATGAAATTTATCAAGAGAATCATATTCGATTGGTACCTATGTATGTAATTATATTTACCAAGTAAGCCTATTATGTCTTTTGGACCTTCATTTAAAGGCAACATTAATATTTCTGGAGCTAGCATATTACTTTTACTTATATTTAACAGGTAGTAATTCATATTTTTCAAGCCATAATTTTATATTTATGGTCTGCCGGGTTAACCCAGTAACTACTTGTTCATCCCAGATAGTTTTGCTTAGCCTCTCAATCTCGTGCTTCGTTGCCTCATTGTTTTCACTTATGTTTGAATGGACATGCCCACTTATTTGCATTGCTCTTGAGCATTTAGAGGTTTACTTTATATATATATTTTACTTGATTCATTTTTCTTAAGTTTTACATTAAATTTTATTTAGTTAATTTGATTAGGAGTCCCTTCTTATATTAGGATTTCCCTCATTTCAGATTCTCTTGATTTATTCTGAAACTGTGAGTTGGCAGCAGGGCCAGCACCATCCCTCTACCGCGTATGGTTTGGGATTACCTGTTGCAAACCAGGAAGCAAGGATATTCCCAACAGATTGATAAATTAAACTGTAGAATTTATTATTAAATTTCTTGTGTTTTTCTTGGTGTATTATTCACAGTAATTAATTCCCTCCCTCTCTTTCTTACTTCTCTCTCCTAACCTTGTATGACCCCTCGCGCTCTCTCTCCTTCTTCTTCTGTCGCACCCCCTCTCACCCACACTCTCCCACCCTCTCTTTCTTTCTTCTCTCTCCTAACCTTGTATGACCCCTCGCGCTCTCTCTCTCCTTCTTCTTCTGTCGCACTCCCTCTCACCCACACTCACCCTCCCTCTCTTTTTTTCTTCTCTCTCCTAACCTTGTATGACCCCTCGCGCTCTCTCTCCTTCTTCTTCTGTCGCACCCCCTCTCACCCACACTCTCCCTCCCTCTCTTTCTTTCTTCTCTCTCCTAACCTTGTATGACCCCTCGCGCTCTCTCTCCTTCTTCTTCTGTCGCACCCCCTATCACCCACACTCTCCCTCCCTCTCTTTCTTTCTTCTCTCTCCTAACCTTGTATGACCCCTCGCGCTCTCTCTCCTTCTTCTTCTGTCGCACCCCCTCTCACCCACACTCTCCCTCCCTCTCTTTCTTTCTTCTCTCTCCTAACCTTGTATGACCCCTCGCGCTCTCTCTCCTTCTTCTGTCGCACCCCCTCTCACCCACACTCTCCCTCCCTCTCTTTCTTTCTTCTCTCTCCTAACCTTGTATGACCCCTCGCGCTCTCTCTCCTTCTTCTTCTGTTGCACTCCCTCTCACCCACACTCTCCCTCCCTCTCTTTCTTTCTTCTCTCTCCTAACCTTGTATGACCCCTCGCGCTCTCTCTCCTTCTCCTTATGTCGCACTCCCTCTCACCCACACTCTCCCTCCCTCTCTTTCTTTCTTCTCTCTCCAAACCTTGTATGACCCCTCGCGCTCTCTCTCCTTCTTCTTCTGTCGCACTCCCTCTCACCCGCACTCCTCCTCCCTCTCTTTCTTTCTTCTCTCTCCTAACCTTGTATGACCCCTCGCGCTCTCTCTCCTTCTTCTTCTGTCGCACTCCCTCTCACCCGCACTCTCCCTCCCTCTCTTTCTTTCTTCTCTCTCCTAACCTTGTATGACCCCTCGCGCTCTCTCTCCTTCCTCTTCTGTCGCACTCCCTCTCACCCACACTCTCCCTCCCTCTCTTTCTTTCTTCTCTCTCCTAAACTTGTATGACCCCTCGCGCTCTCTCTCCTTCTTCTGTCGCACTCCCTCTCACCCACACTCTCCCTCTCTCTCTTTCTTTCTTATCTCTCCTAACCTTGTATGACCCCTCGCGCTCTCTCTCCTTCTTCTTCTGTCGCACCCCCTCTCACCCACACTCTCCCTCTCTCTCTTTCTTTCTTCTCTCTCCTAACCTTGTATGACCCCTCCCGCTCTCTCTCCTTCTTCTTCTGTCGCACCCC